>NC_069503.1:1045693192-1045808192 GCF_027579735.1 Bombina bombina
GAGTCTCTGGTCCTCTGATTTACTTGTATCTTCGGAGACAAGTCTGTATAGTCCCCATTCCACTGACTGAGCATGCACAGTTGTAATGGTCTTAGATGAATGCGCGCAAAAGGAACTATGTCCATTGCCGCTACCATCAAACCTATCACTTCCATGCACTGCGCTATGGAAGGAAGAGGAACGGAATGAAGTATCCGACAAGAGTTTAGAAGTTTTGTTTTTCTGGCCTCTGTCAGAAAAATCCTTATTTCTAAGGAGTCTATTATTGTTCCCAAGAAGGGAACCCTTGTCGACGGAGATAGAGAACTCTTTTCCACGTTCACTTTCCATCCGTGAGATCTGAGAAAGGCCAGGACTATGTCCGTGTGAGCCTTTGCTTGAGGAAGGGACGACGCTTGAATCAGAATGTCGTCCAAGTAAGGTACTACTGCAATGCCCCTTGGTCTTAGCACCGCTAGAAGGGACCCTAGTACCTTTGTGAAAATCCTTGGAGCAGTGGCTAATCCGAAAGGAAGCGCCACGAACTGGTAATGCTTGTCCAGGAATGCGAACCTTAGGAACCGATGATGTTCCTTGTGGATAGGAATATGTAGATACGCATCCTTTAAATCCACCGTGGTCATGAATTGACCTTCCTGGATGGAAGGAAGAATTGTTCGAATGGTTTCCATTTTGAACGATGGAACCTTGAGAAACTTGTTTAAGATCTTGAGATCTAAGATTGGTCTGAACGTTCCCTCTTTTTTGGGAACTATGAACAGATTGGAGTAGAACCCCATCCCTTGTTCTCCTAATGGAACAGGATGAATCACTCCCATTTTTAACAGGTCTTCTACACAATGTAAGAATGCCTGTCTTTTTATGTGGTCTGAAGACAACTGAGACCTGTGGAACCTCCCCCTTGGGGGAAGCCCCTTGAATTCCAGAAGATAACCTTGGGAGACTATTTCTAGTGCCCAAGGATCCAGAACATCTCTTGCCCAAGCCTGAGCGAAGAGAGAGAGTCTGCCCCCCACCAGATCCGGTCCCGGATCGGGGGCCAACATTTCATGCTGTCTTGGTAGCAGTGGCAGGTTTCTTGGCCTGCTTTCCCTTGTTCCAGCCTTGCATTGGTCTCCAAGCTGGCTTGGCTTGAGAAGTATTACCCTCTTGCTTAGAGGACGTAGCACTTTGGGCTGGTCCGTTTCTACGAAAGGGACGAAAATTAGGTTTATTTTTGGCCTTGAAAGGCCGATCCTGAGGAAGGGCGTGGCCCTTACCCCCAGTGATATCAGAGATAATTTCTTTCAAGTCAGGGCCAAACAGCGTTTTCCCCTTGAAAGGAATGTTAAGTAGTTTGTTCTTGGAAGACGCATCAGCTGACCAAGATTTCAACCAAAGCGCTCTGCGCGCCACAATAGCAAACCCAGAATTCTTAGCCGCTAACCTAGCCAATTGCAAAGTGGCGTCTAGGGTGAAAGAATTAGCCAATTTGAGAGCACGGATTCTGTCCATAATCTCCTCATAAGGAGGAGAATCACTATCGACCGCCTTTACTAGCTCATCGAACCAGAAACACGCGGCTGTAGTGACAGGGACAATGCATGAAATTGGTTGTAGAAGGTAACCCTGCTGAACAAACATCTTTTTAAGTAAACCTTCTAATTTGTTATCCATAGGATCTTTGAAAGCACAACTATCTTCTATGGGTATAGTGGTGCGTTTGTTTAAAGTGGAAACCGCTCCCTCGACCTTGGGGACTGTCTGCCATAAGTCCTTTCTGGGGTCGACCATAGGAAACAATTTTTTAAATATGGGGGGAGGGACGAAAGGTATACCGGGCCTTTCCCATTCTTTATTTACAATGTCCGCCACCCGCTTGGGTATAGGAAAAGCTTCTGGGAGCCCCGGGACCTCTAGGAACTTGTCCATTTTACATAGTTTCTCTGGGATGATCAAATTCTCACAATCATCCAGAGTGGATAATACCTCCTTAAGCAGAGCGCGGAGATGTTCCAACTTAAATTTAAACGTAATCACATCGGGTTCAGCTTGTTGAGAAATTTTCCCTGAATCTGAAATTTCTCCCTCAGACAAAACCTCCCTGGCCCCATCAGACTGGTGTAGGGGCATTTCAGAACCATTATCATCAGCGTCGTCATGCTCTTCAGTATCTAAAACAGAGCAGTCGCGCTTACGCTGACAAGTGGGCATTTTGGCTAAAATGTTTTTGATAGAATTATCCATTACAGCCGTTAATTGTTGCATAGTAAGGAGTATTGGCGCGCTAGATGTACTAGGGGCCTCCTGAGTGGGCAAGACTCGTGTAGACGAAGGAGGGAATGATGCAGTACCATGCTTACTCCCCTCACTTGAGTAATCATCTTGGGCATCATTTTCATTGTCACATAAATCACATTTATTTAAATGAGAAGGAACCCTGGCTTCCCCGCATTCAGAACACAGTCTATCTGGTAGTTCAGACATGTTAAACAGGCATAAACTTGATAACAAAGTACAAAAAACGTTTTAAAAATAAAACCGTTACTGTCACTTTAAATTTTAAACTGAACACACTTTATTACTGCAATTGCGAAAAAATATGAAGGAATTGTTCAAAATTCACCAAAATTTCACCACAGTGTCTTAAAGCCTTAAAAGTATTGCACACCAAATTTGGAAGCTTTAACCCTTAAAATAACGGAACCGGAGCCGTTTTTAACTTTAACCCCTTTACAGTCCCTGGTATCTGCTTTGCTGAGACCCAACCAAGCCCAAAGGGGAATACGATACCAAATGACGCCTTCAGAAAGTCTTTTCTATGTATCAGAGCTCCTCACACATGCGACTGCATGTCATGCCTCTCAAAAACAAGTGCGCAATACCGGCGCGAAAATGAGGCTCTGCCTATGATTAGGGAAAGCCCCTAAAGAATAAGGTGTCTAAAACAGTGCCTGCCGATATAATTTTATCAAAATACCCAGATTAAATGATTCCTCAAGGCTAAATATGTGTAATATATGAATCGATTTAGCCCAGAAAAAGTCTACAGTCTTAATAAGCCCTTGTGAAGCCCTTATTTACTATCTTAATAAACATGGCTTACCGGATCCCATAGGGAAAATGACAGCTTCCAGCATTACATCGTCTTGTTAGAATGTGTCATACCTCAAGCAGCAAGAGACTGCTCACTGTTCCCCCAACTGAAGTTAATTCCTCTCAACAGTCCTGTGTGGAACAGCCATGGATTTTAGTAACGGTTGCTAAAATCATTTTCCTCATACAAACAGAAATCTTCATCTCTTTTCTGTTTCAGAGTAAATAGTACATACCAGCACTATTTTAAAATAACAAACTCTTGATTGAATAATAAAAACTACAGTTAAACACTAAAAAACTCTAAGCCATCTCCGTGGAGATGTTGCCTGTACAACGGCAAAGAGAATGACTTGGGGTAGGCGGAGCCTAGGAGGGATCATGTGACCAGCTTTGCTGGGCTCTTTGCCATTTCCTGTTGGGGAAGAGAATATCCCACAAGTAAGGATGACGCCGTGGACCGGACACACCTATGTTGGAGAAATATATTGTAACTGTTAAATTATTTCAGACAGAGATAAATTACCAAGGGCTAGAGCTGTATGAACCATTATGTATACATATAAAATACTACCCTGTATATAGGTATGACCTATTTTTTTGTATGCAAATACATTTTACCCAGAGATGCATGGACTTAACTGTGACCACTGCAAACAATTCTGTATAAAATAGATAATGGTGAAAAAAAAAAGCAGATGGGTTTTACAGAACAGAATACATTTAAATGCCAGCGTTAAAAGGATTAGGCTACAATAAATGGACATAACGTATGATAATCTCTGAAGAGTGCTTTTCCAGAGGATTTGTTATGTGTTGAAGCACTATTGCAAGGTAAGATAAGCTACTCCGGCCTCTAAACAAATACTTAATTTATGTAACTAGTTTCACAGGCCTGATTTTTTAGCAATTTAGGTCAAGGCTAAAAGCTCTCTGGTTATAATCTATCTGCATACAATGCCATTAACCTATTTTTTGTTACCAAGCAAGATAACTTTAGTGAAGAAATTTTCAACTTTTTTTCCTATAGAAAACTCAGGAATTCAAAATGTTGCGTTGTAGAAATGAAACCCACATATTTTCTGTTATGACACAGATAGAACATCCAATTTTAAACAACTTTACCATTTACTTCTATTATTAATGTTGCTTCATTCTCATGATGTCCTTTGTTGAAGAAGCATCAATGCAATACTGGGATCTAGATGAACACATTGCTAAGCCAAAATGACAAGAGGCTTATATGTGCAGTCACTAATCAACAGCTAGCCCTCTGCTACTAAGCCTACCTATGTATGCTTTTCAACACAGGATAGCAAGAGAACAAAGACAATTCGCTAATAGAAGTGCGTTGGAAAGTTGTTTAATATTGTATACTCTGAATGATGAAAGAAAATGTTTGGGTTTCATGTCCCTTTAAAGGAATTTAACACATTTCCAATTTTCTTTTATTATTAAATGTATTCATTCTCTTGGTTTCTTTTTTATGTTGGTTAAATTGCAGCAATGCACTACTGGGAGGTAGCTTAAAGGGATAGTAAACCCAAAAACTTTTAAATCTTTATTAAAACTTCATTATGTATGTGAAATATTTCATATAAGTACCTGTTAAATGCTTTCACTCGTTTTCTAGTTATTCTTCATCAAATATCTTTATATTGCCAAGCCCATTTTTATCACATTATGTGGACCCTATAATGATGTTCTACCTAGGTAGAAACATCATGGCGGTCCGCATGCGCATATAATTATTTTAATAGTAACGCATGCGCATTTTGGCCCCTCAGTCCTAGCGTGACCGTCACTATTCTGGCACAGGAAGCAGGGCGGACTTCATGGTAGTGACATCAACGTTGGTGGGAGTGGCGCACCAGAGCTTTGAAGATTCACGGAACACAAGCATGGGGAATCATCTGTGTTACTTTGCTAGAGGTAAGTATAATAATTACCCCTAGGCTAACGTGCAAGTTGATTTGATCTTAGTTATAGGACGTTAACCCCTAGACTGACTATAATTTTTTTAACCCCTAGAAAAACGAGCATGTTTTTTTCTTATGATAAGGCAGTGACTTATAAGAGTGACTAACCAGCAATTATTTTTAACCCCTAGACTAACGAGCAAGTTGTTTTGTTCTTACAACACTCAGATTAATCGCAGGAGCTGCAAAGATTAAAAGCAATAGCAAATTCAGATGTTAATAATTAACTTTAGTCGCATCCAAATTTTCTATTGCTTTTAATCTTTGCAGCTCCTGCGTTTAATCTTGAGTGTTGTAAGAACAAAACAACTTGCTTGTTAGTCTAGGGGTTAAAAATAATTGCTGGTTAGTCACTCTTATCATAAGTCACTGCCTTATCATAAGAAAAAAACATGCTCGTTTTTCTAGGGGTTAAAAAAATTATAGTCAGTCTAGGGGTTAACGTCCTATAACTAAGATCAAATCAACTTGCACGTTAGCCTAGGGGTAATTATTATACTTACCTCTAGCAAAGTAACACAGATGATTCCCCATGCTTGTGTTCCGTGAATCTTCAAAGCTCTGGTGCGCCACTCCCATCAAACTTGATGTCACTATCATGAAGTCCGCCCTGCTTCCTGTGCCAGAATAGTGACGGTCACGCTAGGACTGTGAGGCCAAAATGCGCATGCGTTACTATTAAAGATATTTGATGAAGAATAATTAGAAAACGAGTGAAAAAATGTAACAGGTACTTACTTGAAATATTTCACATACATAATGAAGTTTTAATAAAGATTTAAAAAGTTTTTGGGTTTACTATCCCTTTAACATATCTTGTGAGCCAATGACAACAGGCAGCCACCAAAAAGCAGCTAACTCCCAGTAGTGCATTACTGCTCCTTATTCTACCTTATTCTACCTAGGAATGTTTTTCAACAAATGATACCAACAGAACAAAGCACATTATATAGTAGAAGTATGCTAGAAAGTTGTTTAAAATTGCACGCTCTATCTGAACCAAGAAAGTTAAATTTTTACTTAACTGTCCCTTTAATACAAAATATTGTATGGCTGTATGCTAAACCATTAAAGGGACATTAAACACTAAATACATGCTAGATAGAATGATGCATTCAAAGAAAAGATTAGTCCATGACTAACATGTAGATGTATTTTTTAAAGTTTCATTAGTTGTTTAAAAAGTGACAAAATAAGTGTAAAGTTGTAGTGTCTATAAAACACTGGGAGCTGCCATGTTGTAACTTGTGTTACCTTCTCTGCTGTGGCCAATTAGGGACAGTTATACATAGGTCATTAGAGTGTGCAGCCAATGGTTGTGCTGGATTTAACAATGTTCTGCACTTCCATTTCTAACATTAACTGAAAAGCTCACAATTTCAGAATGGAAATACAGCCAAAGAGGACAAAATAAATAATGAAAGTATATTGCAGAGTTGTTTTATATATACAATTTATCATTTTATATTACCATCTCAAAGTGTTTAATGTCCCTTTAATGCAAGCCACAACATGCTACTTGCAACATGACGTCCATCGCCTAGTTTACACAAATTCCAGGACCCTGTATATCGAGAAAAACAGAAGGCCTTGAACTGTGCACTGTTCTTGGTATAATCAACAGAGTCACCTTTGTCTTTCATATCTTGTTGGCTTACGTAAATAATATGTGGTTCCAAATGTGTTAGTACTTGAAGACAGAATTCTGTGAAATTTTAGTATTTAAGCCAAAAATAATTTCCCTTAAAGATGCACATTTGTCCAAGATGAACAAGAGACCTTGTAACTAATTCTCACTCTTGTGACAAAAAATGAAGAAAATACAAAGAGCTGTGAAGGAAAGTTGATAATAGAACCAAATTAAAACAGTTGTTTAAACAATTGCATGAGCTACCTAAATTGTAAAGGTTTAATTTTGGCTTTACTGCCCCTTTAACAATCAATGTTCTGCTTTAAATAAATAAAATGCTGCAAAGATCTCTCATCTTTTTTTGAAAGAGCCAAAAGGCACATCAGATGCCTCACAATGTCCGACAAATGTGCCAGCTCTGGAGAGACAGCCGGTACACACACAGCTAATCAGGCAATACAGGAGTGATTCATTTTAGCGCTTAAAGGGACACGCAATCAAAATTAAACTTTCATTATTCAGATAGAGCATGCCATTTTAAACAACTTTCCAATTTACTTCCATTAACAAAATGTGCACAGTTTTTATAAATTTAAACTTTTTGAGTCACCAGCTCCTACTGAGCATGTGCAAGAATAAGTGTGTATGCATTTGTGAATGGCTGATGGCTGTCACATGTTACGTGTATGTATTTGTGATTGGCTGATGGCTGTCACATGGTACAGGGGGAGTGGAAAGACACATAACTTAAAATTGTCAGAAAAAAAATCTACTACTCATTTGAAGTTCAGACTAAGAGCTATTGCATTGTCTTGTTATCTTGCATTTGTTGATTATGCAAATCTACTGTGTTGACTGGTAGGACACTAAAAATATACTGATTGCAGAGGCATTAAACGCTAACCACATTTTATAAGCACAACAAGGAGGTTATCCTCCCTCTAGTAATATGGGCCGCCATTTTGAAATCTACCATTCGCTGCACTCCAGTGCCGACGTGTGTTTGCACATGTGCAGCAACTCTCAGAATCTTGTAATGAAACCTAGGTTCCAAGATGTTGACACCCATAATCAGAGGACAGTGCATGAACTGTATTTAATGCTTCATGTTTATTTAAAGAGTTTTACAGTGATTAGAGATGTTTAATGTACCCTAAATAACTCAATTTATGGTGTTTTAAAAAAATAAAAAATAAAACAAACATGTATATGATCTCACAATTGTATAAATAAAATCAGTTGCAGTCAAAAAAGAACCAGCTGCAGTTCTGATTGTATCACCACATTACGCTATCTCATTTGAGGCTTACTAAAAAGTATGAGCGAATAATGTGGGAGCGGTGCAGTTTTTAAGCAATAAAACTAGGGACAGAGTATCCTTTTTGCTTCCAATATATGATGCAAGCAATCTTAGAAATGCATTATCTCACCCAGCACACTGAAATCTGGTATTATTACCACTAATGGTCCAGGATAATGTCAGAGATGAAAATGAACAACTATATATTAATTTTGTGCAGCAGTTGCAGACCTTTTTTGATTACATAAACTGAAGATATTCAGAAAAACAAATTTAGTCCCATAAGCCAAGAAAGTGATATTAAACAATAGTATGTAAATCTATTTTTTTAAATATTGGTTGCTTAAATATTAAAAAAATAAGTGACGTCTCAGTTTTTGTAAAGTAATGGGTACCATTCAGGTTGAAACCTAAGTTTTCCTTTATCTTTTCTGCAGAGGAAAATTGGGGACAGATATAACCAGTCAATAAAATTTTGTCGAAACCCTGTTAGCCTTGTTTGCACACACTGTCTTGTTTGTACACTCTCCTTTACTGTTTTACATATTGTACCCAAGTGTCCTCAGCAGAAGAGATAAATAAGAGGAAAAACTTAGGTTTCAACATGGTAGCACCCATTACTTTAGATACTCAGTAGAATTGAGAAAAAAAAAAAAACATTTTCAGAGTTGAATTACAGGAAAAGAGGATAAAATAAATGAAATATATTGCAAAGCTTGCATACTATACATAACTAAACATTTTATATTGCAATCTCAAATTGTTTTAACGTCCTTCTAAAGAAATATTATAATAAAATAACTTGCTTTAATTTGATAGATCATTTTATTTTAAAACAAATTATAATAAAATCAAATGGCTAAAGTGGTTTCACAATTGCAGTGTTTTGACACTCCAAAGCCAAAAGACACCACAAAGAATTATTCTTCCATATCAGCCAATAACTAGGCCATTTCCTGCAAAAGAATGTGGGCATGCATGTTGCTCCACTTTAACTATGTGTTTAAATCATTGGAAAGGGCTAAACACAAAAGTTTCAAATGATTATTCTTTTAATAACAAATTAGAGAAATTTGTCAGTGCCCCAGAACTTGCAAGCATAGCTGTATCAGAACATAATGAGAAAAAACACTTTGTAAAGGGAACGACGCAGGCTGCACAGCATAAGCCGATGCAAATCAATAGTTTCTGCAGTTTGCTGCTTGTTTTAATTGTAAAGTCAGCTTGTACCACATCTGTGGCAATAGGAAACTACACAGACGGAGAGGAGGGTCTGCGAGAGTCAGCAGGGGGATTATAAATATTCTGATTAGAACTCGCCATGTAATGTAGGCCTGTGTGTGTAGCTATACAGACCTGTGACTTAAAAAGAATGTTCGAGGCTCATGGAAACTGCAAATGAATTGTAATCATTTGCTCAACTGTCACTCGCTGCAGTTCTTCAACAGCCCATAATTGACTAATAGGATAATAACAATGCTACTTACAAAACGGAAAAAAAGTGATACAGCTTTTTTTAAATGCCCTTGAGAAGAAAACACTCCGAGGAGCACAGACAAAATGGCCTTGATTATAATCAGCTCTCTTGATTGAAAGTATTTACATTTTGTCTCCATATCCTGGTGGATTAGATGATGCCGAGATCCTACTAATGGTTTGGAAATCCAGCATTGCCTATCAGCTGGAGATACGTTATATAAGTTTTCTTTAGCCTTATGTGACCAGAGGATATTTTAAGCTATATCCTGATGCAAAAACAAAAGCTGTCATTTCTTAGAGCATGCCATTCTTGCATTGTTGACAATAGCTCATTTAACCACTACAAAGAGGTAAACACATAGGTAAAGTGCTGCAAGGCAGGGGTTAAAAACAGACTGCTTGGGTCAGTAAAGCAAAATGGCATGCGAGTCAACACATTAAAATTAGAGCTTAACCTATAACCCACTTTAGTATATTTCAGTTTGGATTAGAAATATTGTCAATACAAGTGTAGTGCAGAAGTGTATGTGTGGTAAAAGCTATTAAGGTTTCAGGGACAGTTTTACTAATCACATAACATGTAGAGCATACAGCCGTAGTTTCGTGCACTTGCATTCACATATTACACATGCACAGAGAGAATGCTGTAGTGTGTATCTTCTTGGGAGTGACTCAGTACAGTTCTTTGTTGAGGACCAACGTGTCAGCAAATCTCTGAGCAGGTGCAATCTGTAAAAAGTGAATGTATGTGGCATTACAGCATTTTCTTATTGTGACAGAAGTGAGTGTTTACATTACTTAAAAAGGTAAGCACATAAATAAAGACAGGTCTGGAGCAACAATGCACATATGCCTGATGCCTTTGGCCAGGCATCTGTGTTCAACTTAAAGGGAAAATCTACTCCAGAATGTTTATTGTTTAGAAAGATAGATAATTCCTTTATTACCTATTCCCCAGTTTTACATAACCAAAACATTTATATTAATATACTTTTTACCTCTGTGATTACCTTGTATCTAAGCCTCAGCAGACTGCCCCTTATTTCAGTTCTTTTGACAGACTTGCATTTTAGCCAATCAGCGCCCTCTCATAACTCACTACACGGGAGGGAGCACAATGTTATCAATATGGCATATATGAACTAACATTGTCTAGCTGTGAAAAAACGTCAAATCCACTGAGATACGTGGCTGCCTTCAAGGGCTTAGAAATAAGCATATGAGCCTACCTAGGTTTAGCTTTCAACTAAGTATACCAAGAGAACAAAGCAAATTTGATAAAATTAAATTGGAAAGTTGTTTAAAACTGCATGCCCTACCTGATTCATGAAAGTTTAATTTTGACTAGACTGTCCCTTTAAGATTGAGAAGCACAATGTCACTCTGGAGCTATGTGTTTAACCCTCCATAGTGGGATCAAACGATTATTTATATGCAAAGAGTTGTGGAATATGAAAATGCTTTAAAGCATTTCTTAAACTTTTCCATCCCTTTAAATGACTTCACTGCTGTAACAATGAAATGCTTCAGAGAAACACGCACATTTACATAGGAGAAAAATGTCTCCATTAACAGTCAATTTCTGGGCTTCCAAACCACAGGGTTAGATAAACAGATAGAGCCATATGGCAGAGCGCGATCAGCGCGGCACGTAAGTGAAGCGTTTTGAATCTCAAGAGGATCTCTAAGTGAACATGACATTATTGTGGTGAGGATAAAAAAGGAACGCACAATGATTTCAGTTATGAAAAGATTTTGCACTTCTGCACCCTGCTGAGCTATCTAGCATAGGAACCTCGTTTGGTTCTGGCACTGCTCCAGTATATCCTCTGCCAAGGAGCAGTGCTGAACACACTGCAAACAGACCCATCTGGTGATACAAGCACAGCACTTAGGTGTTAGTGAACAGAGGAAATATCCACTAGGAAGAAGACTTGAAGAGTCCAACATAAACAGTGAAAACTGTAGTTATAAAGATAGAATATCCCATACCAAATTATTTCCCAAGACTGATGCACCTTCATACATTAAAGAGATGCTGTATAAAAAACTCATTGTATTTTAGCTTTGAATAGAAGCATTTTTGCAACACACTTGTATTATCTAAAAAATACTGCAAGTTATATGTACATATACTCATTGCAATTCTGTAGCTGCCCAGGGAGAGTCATCGCTAAAAACACTAACGGAACATGGCCTTTTAATGCGGTTTACAGAGCATACGTAAATATGTTCCACGTAAACGTGTACAGAGTAAAAGTGATCTGGAAAAAAGATTCTTATATTCAATTCTATATTCACTTTTGCAATCCAGTTTTTACTACTATTTCCTTTTAAAAGGGAGAGTCTACTTAATTTTTTATTGTTTTAAAAGATAGTCGGATGCCTTTGCTACCCATTCGCCAGCTTTGCACAACCAACATTGTTATATTAAAAGAAGTTGCCCAAAATACCGGAGAAATTTTAGCCTTTTAGCTATCACTCCATTTAAAAAGAAAAAGATATTTTTTTTTATTTTTTTATTTACCTGTCAAAACTATATATTTTTTTAAGGTAGACAACCCAAGGTATTGATCTAGGCCTATTTTGGTATATTTCATGCCACCATTTCACAGCCAAATGCGATCATATAAAAAAAAAATTAAAAAAAATTCACAAACTTTGGGTTTCTCACTGAAATTATTTACATACTGCTTGTGCAATCATGGCACACTTGATTGTAAAAGCTTTTCTGGGTTCCCCTTTGTTCAGAAATAGAAGAAATACATGGCTTTGCCATTGGTTTTGGTAATTAGAATTGCAGCTGTGCACCAAACTTTTATTAATCATGACAATGAAGGGGTTACTCAGGTAGCTTATAAGGTTAATTTTAGTTTTAGTGTAGAGATAACCCTCCCAGCTGATGTCTCCATCATCCCCCACTGATCACCACCATCTTAGGTACTAGCATACAATCTGCCAGTATGCAGTTAAGTGTTTTTTATTGTTATATTTTTTCTGCAGTGTAGTGATCCTCCTTATGCTCACTTTTCCCAAATAGCTCTTTAACCCTTCCCCTCCCACTAATTGCGGCCATCTTTAGTACTGGCAGCTGTCTGTCATTACCTATAAATACTTTAAATATATATATATATATATATTTATTTGAATTTTTCTGTAGTGTAGTGGTCTCCTCCTACCCTCCGGCGATCGTTAACTAGCACCTCAAACCCCCTTTTTTTCTGTAGTGTAGATCCTCATCCCTCTTGCTTTCTTAATTTTTTTCCTGCAGTGTAGAGCCCATCCCACTGCCCCCCCCTCCGCTGCTGGACCACCCACCTGCCTCCCAGTTTCCCTCTGACGACTCCCATCGGCACCAGCAGATGTTCGTTAGAGACGGTAACACAAAAAGCGCCACCATCTGTAACATTCCGGCATCTGCCCTCATATGGAACCGGAGCACCAATCGTGTTCTGGTTCCATATGTCGGCAGATGCCTGGAGCTCATGAACTCCAGCTCTCTTTACCACCATGACTGCTGGCGCTTCTTGCATCTTGGACGTATATATGACATGTGGTATGATGAGCTTTGTACAGCATGACATATATATATATATATATATATATATATATATATATATATATATTGTGAATCAAGAAGAAGTATTACCAGCGCTCAATTGGAACAAAGTATGAATTCGAAAATTGGAGTTTAGAGGATATATATGTATGTATATAACCCAATATGTTGTTGGATCAATATATATGAAACCCTATTCTTGGGTGTGAGTATTGTGCAGCATGAACAAATGATTCGGTGTACCCCTAACACTGATGGAAATATTGAAAGCAAGAGTCTTAATCAAAAGAAATTCAGCGCCACCAATACAAATGTTGAGAGGAATACCAAAAAAAGAAGAAGAATACCCAATCTAAACTTGAAAAGAAGCAGAAGTATACATTTAAATACTCAAATCTTTTTCAAAAGTTCATATGGCAAGTCCTTATTGTAGACAAGTATAACAATAATGATGAAATAGAAGGATGGATGTCTCCTTACCGGAGTTTACCTCAATCATATGAGGTAATGTATGATCGTCAACCAAATATCTGTTCTCTCCTTTCTGGTCAGTGATATGTTCCCATCAGGGTTGGATTTTTGGTGTTGAAGAAATCAAAATACTTTAAAGAAACCCAAAAACCACACAACTCCATGAACAATTACCATCCAAAAGCTTTTGGATGGTAATTGTTCATGGAGTTGTGTGGTTTTTGGGTTTCTTTAAAGTATTTTTTTTTGTTAGTTGAAAACAGTATTGACTTCATTTTTAGTTTTAAATCAGCAATGCCTATCTTGATTTGCATGTTGGGACTACCAGCCATAATTTTCAGACTTCTCTGAGTTTCTGGAGTCCTGAGAATATGATAGAAGTACCATACTCCGGGGGAGACACCAAGGCATCGACACTAAAATCCTGGAAGTTTCAGAAGAGACAAGTACCATACACAAGATCGCACAGAACAACGGATATCTTCAACACCAAAAATCCAACCCTGATGGGAACATATCACTGACCAGAAAGGAGAGAATAGATATTTGGTTGACGATCATACATTACCTCATGTGATTGAGGTAAACTCCGGTAAGGAGACATCCATCCTTCTATTTCATCATTATTGTTATACTTGTCTACAATAAGGACTTGCCATATGAACTTTTGAAAAAGGTTTGAGTATTTAAATGTATACTTCTGCTTCTTTTCAAGTTTAGATTGGGTATTATTCTTATTTTGGTATTCCTCTCAACATTTGTATTGGTGGCGCTGAATTTCTTTTGATTAAGACTCTTGCTTTCAATATATATATATATATATATATATATATATATATATATATATATATGTCAAAATAAGTTAAGAGATTAATATACTTTATAACGTCTAAAACTAAGCCTGTTTCTAAGCCCCCACAAACCTCCTCTTATCTTTGTGCATTTTATTAGCTATTCACAGCAAGACAGTGCTAGTTCATGGGTGTCATATAGACAACTGTTCTCACTCCTGTGGAGTTACGCATGAGTCAGCACTGAATGGCTAAAATGCAAAACAGGTTTGCAAATAACACTGAGATAAGGGGGCAATCTGCAGAGCCTTAGATACAAGATATACAAAGTAAAAAGTATACTAATATAACCGTGTTGGTTATGCCAAGCTGGGGAATGGGTAATAAAGGGATTATCTATCTTTTTAACCAAAAAAAACATTTTCAGGTAGACTGTCCCTTTAAGGAAAAAGAATATTACAATCTAATTATCCCATAAAAAAAAAAAAAATACTGGAGGCATCTGTGTTTCAGATGAGGAAATGCCTTTCTAATATAATTTGAAAGGAACTGTAGCAAACAAGGAATTGTAATGCATTAGAATAAATCAGTAAACATAATCGTCATGCAAACATGTTAAATAATATTTAGGGTCCTTATTATTCAGGAAATGGTAAAAACAAAAACAAAAAACACGTCTGGGATCCCAAAATGTTAATTTAGGCTCCTACATTTTTCCTGTGTGTTTAAATGTTTGTATTTATATGTAAAACAATTCTGTTTTTATATAAAACATAGAAACAAACTAGTTTCTTATTAACATTTAAAGGGATATGAAACCTAAAAATGTTCTTTTATGATTCAGAAAGAGCATACAATTTTAAAAAAAGTTTCCAATTTACTTCTATTATCAAATTTGCTTTGTCCTCATGATATTCTTTGTTGATGAGAGTCCATCTAGTACTCTTGCATATAGATAACATTTGTGCAAAACTGCTGCAATATAGTGCTCCAGACACATGCACGCTCCTAAAGGTAAGTCCCTGCTTTTCAACAAACGATACCAAGGTATCAAAAAAAATTGATAATGGCATTAACATTCCATTATCATTTTTTTTTTATAAAATTGGGGTTTTCATGTCAATTTAAGTAATATATTTATGAGCAATATATAAAATGCTAGGTGTCTTTTTTTGAGTGTATTTTCCTAAGGAACACCTTTTTTTATCCATACTTATCTATGTATGTATACATGAAGCAGGAGCAGCTACGCCCCGCACCTTACTGTGCAGAATAATAAGAAACGTTTTAAAATGCAGCAACTCATCAGCTGTTTCATGAAAGAAACAAGAACTGGAATGTATACTGTACTAATTGCTATTGATTTTGATTCATTCCGTCTACCAATAAATCAGAACTGGCACTCAATTTCCGGCACTAACAAGTGTTTGAACAGGTTCACACATGTAGACAGGCAAGCAGTGTCTAATACATTTGCAAAGCAGTTAAAAGGCCAGGTATGCAGTAATTCCCTGAAATAAAGCATGTGGAATTCCTGCAACAGCCAGCAAGAATTTTGCAATTTTCATCACCATGCAAATTGACCCACAAAAGAGAAAATAACTTGACTTTCCACAGTCTTTAAACCGACAAGAATCGGATATTACACCCTCTCTCATATTTCCAAAAGCACAGTGCATATATTTTTGTACTTTTAGCCACTTGGCTGTATTTTTCTCATGAATACAATAATTTTGCATACTGCAACTGATCCTTATAGTTGCAGTATGCAGTAAAAGACAAGCTTTCAAGAGAGTGCTTTCACAGAGAGGAACTTTCCTGAAATATATCAGTCTGATCCCGCCAAACAATTTCAGTCCAGCCCGATATACCAGGCGATCCCTCTCTGAACAAGGAACATGGCAACTTCAGATGATCATTTCAGCCTTCATTGGGGCTCGTCAGTGAGGTGCAGCCATATTCTTCTAAGCACATTGGGCAAGGAAGTCCAAGTCTGATTTCCCCCATCACCCTTAGAACAGAGAAAACTAGAAGTAATAGGAATCTCATAGATGTACAAAAATACAAAAAAATACACTAAAATAGTATGGGAAATTGCAGCTTTGACTTATTTATTCAGATAAGGAGATACTAATCTTGCAGATGCTTTTTGTATCCTTGCTGCACAAAGCAATAGGCAAAGCAATAAGCAAACCCGAAGATTAAAATGCTGGTTTGCAAGTGGTTTGAGCAGAAATATAGATATACTTTAGGAATAGTAAAATCCAACAGGGAAATCTAAAAATGTTTTATTTTGTTGAGTAAGATTATTTAAGGGACAATAAACACTAAATAAATGCTAGATAGAATGATGCATTCAAATAAAAGATTAGTCTGAGAATAACATGTAGATGAATTTTATGAAACAATAGGAGCTGCCATGTTGTAACTTGTGTTACTTTCTCTGCTGTGACCAATTATAAACAGTTATAGATAGATCGCAATGGCTGTGTGGAATATGACTGTGTTCTGCACTTACATTTTTAATAGGAACTGAAAAGCTCACAATTTCGGAATGGAATTGCATGAAAAGGGAACAAAATAAATAATGAATGTATATTGCAAAAAAAATTTATATATACAATTTATCACTTTGTATTATGATCTCAAAGTGTTTAATGTCCCTTTAATGTTATCAGCCACAAGACATACCAAACACCCCACCAAGTAATTTAGCAAGACTAACGCACTCTGAGAATTCTGCACTAAAATAAATAGAGACTTTCAAGACCTTTCCTATCATGTATTAGCAACAAAAAGTAAAATGCAGAAGTTATTTATACACTCGATTTTTATTTTTACCATATGCTATTGAAAGTTCAGACTTTAAAATGTGAGGTGCTGCTATTTAATGAGACATGAAACAGTTACAGAAAAACAATAAAATGCTCTAATGTGTTATAGTATTTTAATATTGCACTTTTACTTTCATATAGCTATGTGTTTAACTCTGCACTCCTGCAACTACTGTAGAGTCAGCTCCAGTGCAGCAATGCACTACCAGTAACTAGTTGAAAACATCAGATGAGCCAATAACAATAGGCATATGTGTGCAGCCACCAATTACATGTGAGCTCCCACTAGTGAATTGATGGTCCTGAGACTACCTAGGTATGATTTTAAACAAAGGATACCAAGATAATAAAGTAAATATGATAATATACATTTAAAGCCTCTTAAAATCAATACTCATATCTCTATACTGCTTGAAAAGCCTACTTAGTTTATCTAGCTTCATTTGTTATACTCAAAGACCAGATGCAAATGAGCTTTTGTTTTAATGTATGTAATCACAGTGTAGCGTGTCCACTAAATAGGGTTGGCAGCTGTCCTCCATAAAAATACTGGACAACCTGTAGGTGACGTTTGGTAGGTGGGTGTCACAAAATAGTCCCATTAAAAGGTCTTCCTTAAACCACACCCTTTACCCAGCTATGTATATTTTTACAATTGAACAGTTATTATATCCCCTTTAGCTGCCAGTAACATACAAATAAATGTGTTATCCTATTTGGATGCCAGTAACACACATACACAGTAGTAATTTGACCTCTCTTGAGAGCCAGGAGTATACATAGAGCAGTAATTTAACAACCCCAAGACTGCCAGTAACACACAATAGTGTTGTTTTTACTCAGATTAGCTGCTAGCAATAAATTTAGCCATGCCTGCACATTACAATATCTTTCAGGGCCATATTTGTATAGCACAGATACAAAGGGGGCCTATTAAATTTAGCTGCCACTCAGGGGACACTAAAAAAACTGGACATTTAAGTGTCCAGTATTTTTCTGCAGATTTTACTGGACAGTCTACAAAAATACTGGAAAATCCGGTTGAATATTGGACAACGGGAAAATTACTTTTATAGGCAATTTATTTCATATTTATCTTTACTCTAACCACACTTAGAGCTTTACACAAAAGCCTTCTTGCATAGTGCTGCCCCTGCTCTTGCACGACCAACTGCGTGAGAGCAGGACCTGTCAATCACCCTGAATGAGCAAGTGAGGTGATAGAGCTCACCACTTTTGAGTTAGCAGAGAAGCAAAAGATGCAGTTTCTGCTTCTTACATTTATGGTTGCAGGCTCAGCAAACCCTTAAAATCTCCTAACAGTAAAAGCCGCTGCTCCTGATTCACTCACTGGCAGCATTCTGTATGACACCAAATGCAACTTTGTAAAGGGGGAAACACATAGTAAGCTAGGACCAGTCATGGAAATGTAATCTTTTCTTTATAATGTCCATTTAAAGCAATGAAAAATATGCTGTTTTTCACTCTAGACTGAAACATTAAAATGTGAAATAGAGCCATTGATGCAGCCAAAACAATATTTTTTAACATAAGGTTGTATTCACTGAAACCTACTTGAATATAAATTATTGAGCATTTTCAACCCACTCAACCAAAATAAAAAACTGCCTTCCCAAGTGCTACTTAAAAGTGGAACATTTAAATGTGATTAGCTTGTCAAACAATCTGCTTTTAATCATACAGACCCACTTAGCGACATATGTGGGAGTCACAATTCAGGAAGAGAACTTAGCTACTCAACACGGTGGCTTTTAACACTTAAAATTTCATCGTCTAGTCGAACAATGGCTTCAAAGAGAAACAGAGACAATCTTATTTGCATTCAGCATGTTATACAATCCATTACATAAGCTAATACCACAAGGGGGGTGAATCATGAATATTTTTGACGTCTGGTCATACAGTTTAAATATCTGAGAATTGTGTTAGAAAGTTTCAGCATATCACATTAAAATCAACAGCTTCACTCACAGAGGAAATAGGAATAAAGAGGCAAAGAAATGTCAAACATTTTTATTTTGTTTAAAAACATTAAATGTGGCAATATGGCAACTCTAATTACACAACACTTCTATTAGTCTGTAATATAGGTTTGGTCTCTTCAGGTATTTTACAGAAATGCCAAAAAAACTAAACAAAAAAACAAAGAGTCGCAAGCGCTTTGGCTGTCAAACTGAATACAGTTGCAGGTAGTGCGACTACTACCAAACGAATTATAAGAGCGTGCAAGTTTTACACTAGAATGTCTCTTTAAAGGGGTGATATATTAATTACCCAAACCTAACAGCATTATAAATAAGTATAACTCCGATAGAAAAACAGAGAATTGTAATATTTTGAGTTACTCTCTTTTTTAGATGGAACAGTGTTCCAAAAAAAAAAAAAAAAAAGTCTCTTAATGAAAGATTAAGTCATTCAATGTCCCTTTAAGGTTGCCTGGCTGTGCAGTAATCCTCTGCTAGCCTTTTGCAATCTTAGGGTTTAAAATTCAGATGGAAATTTGTTATAAATTATCTTGAAATCTATGTAATAAATTTGGAATTAATTATCTAATAAATCCATACAGTAAAACATATAAACTTGAACAGAGAAAATTGCAGTAATTATGTTGAGGATTCCGTTAAGTGTTCCTTACCCTTAACCTTTTCTCTGCCGCGGGAAACTAGGCTAATATAAAAAGTAATAACTAAAATAGGTTTTTCGAATGTACAGCTGAGTTTAAGATAGGGTTTTAACGAAGATGGCTCAAGGGGTCAGTTTTTCCTGCAGCTTTTAATATTTTTAATCCTGTTGCTTTTTAAGCTTTCCTGGAAACATTAAGGAGAAACCAATTTTACAGTACTTTAGAGCACACTACCACACTTTAATTTGACTTCTCTTGCACTTATCTGCTCAGCACTGGCTTGTTTTCTAAATGATTTCAATGAGGCAGATGATACACCTGACCACCATCTAATTGGGTGTACTGCCCATAAAGGTACAGCTAAAAGCAGGGGCGTATTTTGGCCTAGACAAACAAGGCACTTGCCTAGGGCAGCAGATTGGAGGGGGCAGCACATTTTTTTGTATCTAAAATAACTTCAAGCTTCTTAAAAATATAAAGGTATTATACAGGTATATAAAGTGAGATTTTGCCTAAGGAGCTTACATTCAAGGGTGGTAAATTAAGAGAGTGTCCATCAGTAACTGAAGCTTTCATTTATTTAGCTAGATATTGCCTTTAGTTCTGTTGGCTTCCAGCACTCAGTATTGTGTTTGGGGAAGTATTGTTTCAAGAAATATGTGTGTGTTTGTTTTTTTTTATGTATACTGCAGCAATAGATAGATATATGTGTGTGTACCTGTGACTATGTGTGTGTGTGTTTATATGTGTGTGTACCTGTGACTATGTGTGTGTGTGTTTATATGTGTGTGTGCCTGTGACTATGTGTGTGTGTGTGTGTGTGTGTGCCTGTGAATGTGTGTGTGCAAGTGTTTTGCAAGCCCTGGAGACTATTTACTTTGAAAACGCCATAAAAATTTAAATTAAAAAAAAATTCACGTTATTCATTGAGCAGAAAATATTATGGCCAAAGCAGAATTCCTAGATAGATGAGTGGGTGAGATGGATGTCCACGTAAGTTTGAAAATATGAAATGGACATAAATGTGCAAAATGGAAAAGCTCTGATGTGTTAAAACATTTAGTTATATGCAAACGATAGTGCAAAAAACCCTACAAGGGGTTAAACACATAGTCAAACTCAACTCGAGCACACCAATGCACTACTGGGAACTAGTTTAACATATTCGATGAGCCAAGAGACAAATGTGTGCAAAAATCAATCAAAAGAGCGCATTGCTGCTGCTTAGCCTACCTAGGTATGCTTTTCAACAAAGGATACAAAGAAAATAAAGCAAATTTAAAGGGCCATGATACCCAAATGTTGAAAAACTTGAAAGTGATACAGCATAGCTGTAAAAAGCGGACTAGAAAATATCACTAACATCTCTATGTAAAAAAGATATTTTACCTCAAAATGTCCTAAGTATTCACATCCCATTGTAAAGGACTTTAAGCAGCAAATCAGTATGTCTGTCCCGGGACAGACAAGAGAGCGTGCCTCGTGCACACTCATGTTATTTCCCTATTCAGTTTAAGGAAGTTTACTATGAAATCTCATGAGATCACAGTAAAACAATTCATGACCTCAGCACTGTTGATGCTGATTGGGTGATGTTTCAACATAAAGATGCTCAGGTGATATTTTCCTGTTAGCTTTTTACAGTTATACTGCATCAGTTTCAAGTGATTTAGCATACGAGTATCATGTCCCTTTAGTAACAATGGTAAACTGAAGTCGCTTAAAATCGCATGCTGTTTCTGAACCATGAACGTTTACTCTCGACTCCCATGCCCCTTTGTGGGACAAACAGAATGTAAAAACTGGAAAATTACTCTGCAGTGGTTAATAAAATTAAGAAAAATGTGCTGAGTACATATACACACATAGGGAAACACATTCGCTTCAGCTTCTAATGCACTAGTTCTGGTCTGGCAGCCTTTGAGTTCTAAAAGCACTCTGCCACGCCCATGTGCATGCCCCTCCCACCCACACCAATAAAATGCCCAAGGCTCTGCCTAAGTGACCCTGACTTCCACTGCACAAACAACCAAATATGATGGTCAAGCTGGATAAAGCCTTTAAGAAATGAGACATGCAGAAAATAAAAAGAACATATCTAAACATGATACAAACCACAGTATGGAAGAACGGGTCAGAACCTTCTGTAGGTAATGCAACCAAAAAATGTGAACTAACATCCACATAGTTGGAATGAAAAAACAAATCCCTTGCATTTATTGCACACAGAATGCTTCCTTTGCATTCTATGTATAATATATGAGCAAACTGTAATAACAGGTTCAAGTGCACACCTAATTACCTTTAAAATAAATGCATTTTCTCAATTGTCTCTACTATTTGTAGTCTGGTACATTTATTGTTAACTGGATGATCAGGCTATTGCCAAATATCACAAAACTGCAAACATATTCTGGCAAGGGATACTAAGAGCAGACAATGAGGCAAGTGAATTTGCTGGCACAGTGACATCTCCTGCATATTAAATTCAGAAAAGATGGATGACTTCAAGACAGGAGGGTAAATGATTATACAATAATATACTTTACACAAAAACTGACCTCTTTTAAATGCTGTAATCAACTTAAGTAGAAAAATAGCAAGATATAACAAGTAATAAAGAAGGAAATATTTATCAAAAGAGACATGAAATACCAAGGTTCTTACCATGCATAACAAAGAACAATATCTTAGAGAGTGTTAGAAGTATGTGTTAGGCATAGCTGGTCAATGATATAGAAGCTCATTGGCTAATGAGGAAGGCTCCAACTGTTTTATAGCTGGACACTAGGTTTGTGAATTCAGATCCTTTGCACAGATCTTAGAGTGGGGATCTCTTACAGGAATCAACCCGGCTACTAAAATATCCAAGGGAACGAGCGGCTGCTTACTTCCGTATTTGGATCCTCGCGAAGGATCCGAATGCACATACCTAGTGGACACTGATGCACCCCACAAGAATTAGAACAAACATTTAATTTTCTGCAAAAGTAAGAAACATTTTCCAGAAATAAAATGTAATACATATTTAAATGTACATTAATTTTTTTCAATAGCATTTTCTTGTTGAAACCAGTTACAAAAAAATATATATTCAGCTTTGGCAAAAGAGTACACAATGATTTAGCCTTCATGTGACTTGTCTTGGAAACTAAATTATAGTTCTGCTTTGGGATGAACGTTTCATATTCCTGGATGTCTTCTGTATTAAATGGATGTTGATAAAATGTTTAGATATGCAGAGTTAAAAAAAAAATGTCCTACTTTAGACAACTGAACCTCTAACCTTGCCTCATACTACACAGTGACTCCATAATGAGAGTAGGAGTTCATTTATATCTGACCTTAATACAGCAATAATCTGCTGATATATACTAGGCATATCTATATATATATATATATATATATATATACACAGGTATATACTATGCACATATCAAATCAATGGCCACCATCTTGGATAGGAAGTGGACGCACGCACGTGCAACCTCGAGTGAAAGCTGCGAAGCCAGTGGTCCTTTTCCAGTGCCCGATATTTAAAGAACCAAGTCACTCTCACAAATCAAGTAACACAACAACTATGTGTTCTAAATTATTGTGATATTTGCCAAAAATAGAGCTAAGTATACAAAGCTATTTGCTTTCATAATTACTATCAGGCACAATTATACTGAAAATACTATGTGAAAGGTTACTGCAAACAAAGATCTAAACACCTATTGCTGGATCTGAATGTGCACATATCTTAGTGTGTTTCACTTTCACATGAAAAAATCTGGCTCCTAAAAGAGCCGAATGCTGCGAGCGGCCATCTTCTCCCGCATTCGGATACTAGCGAAGTATCCAAATGCACTTATCTAATTGCTCTTAAAATACATTTCATCCTTTCTAACCAAGATAAGGACCAACTATACTTAAAGGCACACATAATCAAAATTAAACTTTCATTATTCAGATAGAGCATGTCATTTTAAACAACTTTCCAATTTACTTCCATTAACAAAATGTGCACAGTCTTTTTATATTTAAACTTTTTGAGTCACCATCTCCTAATGAGCATGTGAAAGAATAAGTGTGTATGCATTTGTGATTGGCTGATGGCATGAGTAAGAGACAACACTAGCCAATGCTCTTGTTGACCAAAGTATGCGCTAAACACCGTTTTGCTGTCTCTCACATGCAAACTCTACTTATCATCAATGTATCTACATTAACAAGTAAACTTAAGCAGATACTTGCATTAGGAAATCATTAATGTAAATTATGGCAGAGTCTATGAGTAAGGCGATATACAGCCAAAACACGAAAGACTGTCTCGCCTTCCTTTCCTGTTTTTATTTTTATTTTTATTTTTTATGTGACTGCTATTAAACTTTTGGACTTTTATACCTCCGTGCCCACCGGTCGTGTTTTTCCAATGTATCTACATTAACAAGTAAACTTAAGCGGATATTTGCATTAGGAAATCATTAATGTAAATTATGGTAAAGTCTATGAGTAAGGTGATATACAGCCAAAACAAGAAAGACTGTCTCGCCTTCCTTTCCTTATTTTTTATGTGACTGCTATTAAACTTTTGGACTTTTATACCTCCGTGCCCACCGGTCGTGTTTTTCCAATGTATCTACATTAACAAGTAAACTTAAGCGGATACTTGCATTAGGAAATCATTAATGTAAATTATACAGCAAATGATGGTAAAGTTGTTGCAATTAGACTACAATTCTGATATCTTCTCATTATTATATTGTATCCAAGCTCAAACCAAGAGCTCTGCAATGAAACTATTTGCATCTCAAGTTTTAAGCCTATGGCCTGCTTGCTATAAATAATAAAGCACACGTCACATCACTCACACATACAGTAATACAGTGATTTGATGCTAAACTTTGTAGTCATAGAATAAAAGATAGTCTCATCCAAAATAAACAGCCTGCCAGAAGTACCAGAGTAAGATAAAGAACTGGACATTCATCTACCTGTATAGTGGCTTATAAGTGGGAGGTTGTCAATGAACAGAACAGAGGGCTAGATGGTCAGCTCAGCACAGAAAGGTTCATTAAAAGCCATTATCTCCTGCCCACGGCTGTTTGCATCTCTGTGCAAATATATTACAGCTTTTATACAGGGACGGGAAAAAGAGTTCTAGGTTCACACAACTAAAAATAACAAAAATAAAACTTAGGAGCTGAACGGAAATTATGCACAAAATTTAAGTCATGGCTTCTAATTTATAAAAAAAAAAAAAAAATTTAAGTAAAAATTGTTAGAAACTTGTCCAGCCTTAGGTCTGACTTCTTTTTGATTATGTTTCAATATGTGGGGGGACTCTATATTAAAATGTTGAATCAACAGTAAATATTGTGGTTACCAATATTTGCATCTGCCACACACCTAACTGAACTGTCATTCATGGTTCTCATAAAGAATTCCCACTCATTTTACTCATGCTTTAGCAGGTTGTAGAGTTAGATAAACAAGTAGTCCCCTGAAGGCTGTTCTTACTACACAAGTATCATTTGGCAGGAACTAAACAAATCTCTACACAAATATTTGACACCTTCTGTATACGAAAGGTGGCAGCTACGGTTGCGAAAATGTACCAGGTGTTTGTGTTTAAAAAGAACAAGTAAATAAATCAAGTTTTGATCATTTAAAGGGAAAGTCTACACCAGAATGTTTATTGTTTAAAAAGATAGATAATTCCTTTATTACCCATTCCCCAGTTTTGCATACTCAACACTGTAATATTAATACACTTTTTACCTCTGTGATTACCTTGTATCTAAGCCTCTCCTGACAGCCCCCTGATTACATTATTTATTATCTATTGACTTGCATTTAGCCAATTAGTGTTGTGTTGTTCTGACTCTTAAATAACTCAAGGGGCATAAGCACAATGCTATCTATATGGCCCGCATGAACTAGCAGCCTCCTGTTGTAAAAAGCAAATTAAAAAAGCATGTAAAAATAGGCTGTTTGTAGTGGTTTAGAAACAGGCAGAAATTTAGAAGTTTAAATGTTATAAAGTGTAGTAATATAACAATGTTGGATGTGCAAAGCTGGGGAATGGGCAGTAAAGGCGTGGTCTATCTTTTTAAACAATAACAATTTTAGTGTTCCCTGTCCCTTTAAGTCATTTCCAAGTTCGATAAATGTACCACCCTTTTTATGGTTCAAGGAGGAATTGATTAAAATAATAGTAATAATATGTGGGATCACCTACTAGACAATAAGCTGAAGGAGATGCAGGAATTATCCTAGAAACATAATTAATTTAGTAATCTCTTGGTCCACGTTATATAACTAACTGCATAAGATCAACGTGAAAAATAAAACTCCTCTAAACATGACATTTTAAAAGAAAATGTGCATTTTGTACTTTATGGGATACCCCTTATGCTTTTCCCTTTGCTGTGATTGGTAGGGAGATATAATTGAATATCTGAACTTTAAATTAAAAAAAAATCACTGTGTAGAATAGAATGTCCAGGATTAGGTTTGTAATATCACAGGCCTAATGACAGCCACTTAGGGAGAAGTAAGGGGGAGATACAAAAATGTGCAGGGATAACTTACTGGAACAATAGAGAATAAAATAATGGAAGCAGAATACACTTTTTTCATACATTTAGTCATTAAAGGGAATTAAAAGTCCAAATTGATCTTTGGTAGCTCAGATAGAGCATGCTATTTTGTTATCAAATGGCTTGATTCTCTTAGTATATTTTGTTAAAATCATACCTAGGTGGCTCAGGAACAGCAATGAACTACTGTGAGCTAACTGGTGATAGGTAGTTAAATCAATTTGCCTCTTGTCATTGGCTCACCAGATCAGCTAGGTCCCAGTAGTGCATTGCTGCTCTGGGGCTCTTTATGCAGGGGTTTAAACACAGTTACACAGTTATATTTAAGCAATAGTGCAATAAGTAAAGAGACATGAAACCCAATTTCATTCTTTCGTGATTCAGATAGAGCATGACATTTTAAATAACTATCCATTTTATTTCTATTATCTAATTTGTTCTATTTTTATCCTCTGTTGAACAGTCTACCTAGGTAGGCTCAGAAGCTGCTGTTTGATGGCAGCACACATTATGCCTCTAGCTATTGGCTTTCATAATTCCTCTTTTCACACATTTAAAGGGGTACTAAACCCAATTTATTTCTTTCATGATTCAGACAGAGGATGCAATTTTAGGAGCCATTTTAGGTTTAGCACCCTGGATAGCATGTGCTTATTGGTGGCTACATTTAGCAAACCAATAAGCATGCGTAACCCAGGTTCTGAACAAAAAATGGTCCGGCTCCTAAGCTTTACATAACTGCTTTTTTATTTTATAAAGATAGTAAGAGAACGAAGAAAAATTGATAATAGTAGTAAATTAGAAAGTTGCTTAAAATTGCATACTCTATCTGAATCATTAAAGAAAGAAATTGGGTTTTGTGTCCCTTTAAGTTCCTTAATAAGAAAGCCTAAAAAAATAATAACCGCTGCTACTAAAGACAGCTGCACGGCTTTCTATGGCAACCTAGGGTTTAAACAAATATAGTAAAAGTCCCAAATCTTTATTTTTAACAAACACATTCCAATTTCTTCTGCTTAATGTCTAATCAATTTAAATATTGATTTGGCAATGATCACGGTACTAATTTCCCCTGCGAAAATGTTGTGCATTGTTATCCAATACAGTTGTCCAGTTTTTAATCTTTGGAAACTAAACTAATAAAGCAATTATTGATACTATTCTGGTGTGTTTGTTTTCTGCAAGAAATATTGCTTACTCACAAACAACTTCATCTGAAATACTTTAACAAGTTTACTCAAGTAAAAACTTCTAAAACATAGAAGGATTAAAGCGATATGAAACCCAAAAAATGGCTTTTACGATTCAGACAGAGCAAACTATTTTTAAAAAGTTTCCAATTTACTTCTATTATCAAAATTTGCTCCAGTCCAATGATATTCTATGTTTAAGAGATACCTAGGTAGGCATCTAGAACAATACATGGCAGGAAATAGTGCTGACATCTAGCACTTGCAAATGGATAACATTCTTGCAAAACTGCTGCCATATAGTGATCCAGAAATGGGCCAGCTCATAACTGTCCTTGCTTTAAAACAAAAGATACCAAGAGAACAAAGAAAATAGATAGAAGCAAATTAGAAAGTTGCTTAAAATTAAATGCTCTATCCAAATCATAAAATAAAAAAAATTGGTTTCTTAACCCTTTAAAGGAACATTCAATTGTGAAAATAAAGTGCTTACATTTTGAAATATATATATATATATATATATACATATACACACACACATACATATACACACACAGATTCCCTACTATAGGCTAGATTACAGTGGAGTGCTGTTACGCGTAAGTGATAAGGTCTTTATCGCGGGTGTTTGCACGCGTCGGAAGTAGCACACGTATTACAAATTGAAGGTAAACATGTGTGCTCGAGCGCAATTTAATTTTACATTAAAAAAACATCAAAATACATTTTAAAGTACAGTTACACTCATAACTGTCTGATAATCATTTTTTAAAATGCAATAAAAAGTTAAGGGCTCAAAAATATGTGGTTACAGGCATTGGAAAACAAAATTACTGCAAAGGGCTTTAAAATAGAGATACATAAGTATACATGTCTAACAACGTATGTGTGCATGTATGTGTATATATATATATATATATATATATATATATATATATATATATATATATATATATATATATATATACACACACAGGTAGCCCTCAGTTTACGCCGGGGTTAGGTTCCAGAAGGAATGGTTGTAAATCAAAACCATTGTAAATTGAAACCCAGTTTATAATGTAAGTCAAGGGGAAGTGAGGGAGATAGGTTCCCGGCCCCTCTCAAAATTGTCATAAGTAACACCTAATACATTATTTTTAAAGCTTTGAAATGAAGACTTTAAATGCTAGACAGCATTATAAACCTAATAAAAACAGAATTTATGTTTACCTGATAAATTACTTTCTCCAACGGTGTGTCCGGTCCACGGCGTCATCCTTACTTGTGGGATATTCTCTTCCCCAACAGGAAATGGCAAAGAGCCCAGCAAAGCTGGTCACATGATCCCTCCTAGGCTCCGCCTTCCCCAGTCATTCGACCGACGTAAAGGAGGAATATTTGCATAGGAGAAATCATATGATACCGTGGTGACTGTAGTTAAAGAAAATAAATCATCAGACCTGATTAAAAAACCAGGGCGGGCCGTGGACCGGACACACCGTTGGAGAAAGTAATTTATCAGGTAAACATAAATTCTGTTTTCTCCAACATAGGTGTGTCCGGTCCACGGCGTCATCCTTACTTGTGGGAACCAATACCAAAGCTTTAGGACACGGATGATGGGAGGGAGGAAATCAGGTCACCTAGATGGAAGGCACCACGGTTTGCAAAACCTTTCTCCCAAAAATAGCCTCAGAAGAAGCAAAAGTATCAAATTTGTAAAATTTGGTAAAAGTGTGCAGTGAAGACCAAGTCGCTGCCTTATATATCTGATCAACAGAAGCCTCATTCTTAAAGGCCCATGTGGAAGCCACGGCCCTAGTGGAATGAGCTGTGATTCTTTCAGGAGGCTGCCGTCCGGCAGTCCCATAAGCCAATCTGATGATGCTTTTAAGCCAAAAAGATAGAGAGGTAGAAGTTGCTTTTTTGACCTCTCCTTTTACCAGAATAAACAACAAACAAGGAAGATGTTTGTCTGAAATCCTTTGTAGCATCTAAATAGAATTTTAGAGCACGGACAACGTCCAAATTGTGTAACAAACGTTCCTTCTATGAAACTGGATTCGGACACAAAGAAGGTACAACTATCTCCTGGTTAATATTTTTGTTGGAAACAACCTTCGGAAGAAAACCAGGCTCAGTACGTAAAAACCACCTTATCTGCATGGACCAGATAGGGCGGAGAACACTGCAGAGCAGATAACTCTGAAACTCTTCTAGCAGAAGAAATTGCAACCTAAAACAAAACTTTCCAAGATAATAACTTAATATCTATGGAATGTAAGGGTTCAAACGGAACCCCTTGAAGAACTGAAAGAACTAGATTAAGACTCCAGGGAAGAGTCAAAGGTCTGTAAACAGGCTTGATTCTAACCAGAGCCTGAACAAACGCTTAAACGTCTGGCACAGCTGCCAGCCTTTTGTGAAGTAAAACAGATAAAGCAGAGATCTGTCCCTTCAGAGAACTCGCAGAAAATCCTTTCTCCAAACCTTCTTGTAGAAAGGAAAGAATCTTAGGAATTTTTATCTTGTTCCATGGGAATCCTTTAGATTCACACCAACAGATATATTTTTTCCATATATTATGGTAAATTTTTCTAGTTACAGGCTTTCTAGCCTGAATAAGAGTATCTACTACAGAATCTGAAAACCCACGCTTTGATAAAATCAAGCGTTCAAACTCCAAGCAGTCAGTTGGAGGAAAACCAGATTCGGATGTTCAAATGGACCCTGAATAAGAAGGTCCTGTCTCAAAGGTAGCTTCCATGGTGGAGCCGATGACACATTCACCAGGTCTGCATACCAAGTCCTGCGTGGCCACACAGGAACTATCAAGGTCACCGAAGCCCTCTCCAGATTGATCCTGGCTACCAGCCTGGGAATGAGAGGAAACGGTGGGAATACATAAGCTAGGTTGAAGATCCAAGGTGCTACTATTGTATCCAATAGAGTCGCCTTGGGATCCCTGGATTTGGACCCGTAACAAGGGACCATGAAGTTCTGACGAGAGGCCATCAGAACCAAGTCTGGAATGCCCCATAATTGAGTTATTTGGGCAAAGATTTCCAGATGGAGTACCCACTCCCCCGGATGCTCCTCCATCGCCAGGGAACTCCTTGTTACCCCCTGATGGTTGATATATGTAACAGTCGTCATGATGACTGATTGAAACCTTATGAATTTGGCCTTTGCTAGTCTAGGCCAAGCCTTGAGAGCATTGAATATCACTCTCAGTTCCATTATGTTTATCGGGAGAAGAGAGTCTTCCCGAAACCATAGACCCTGAGTTTTCAGGGGTTCCCAGACCGCGCCCCAGCCCACCAGACTGGCGTCGGTCGTGACAATGACCTATTCTGGTCTGCGGAAGCTCATTCCCTGTGACAGGTTGTCCAGGGTCAGCCACCAACGGAGTGAATCTCTGGTTATTTGATCTACTTGTATCGTCGGAGACAAGACTGTATAATCCCCATTCCACTGTCTGAGCATGCCCAGGTGCAATGGTCTTAGATTAATTCGTGCAAAAGGAACTATGTCCATTGCCGCAACCATCAACCCTATTACTTCCATGGACTGCGCTATGGAAGGAATAAGAACAGAATGAAGTACCTGACAAGAGCTTAGAAGTTTTGATTTTCTGGCCTCTGTCAGAAAAACCTTCATTTCTAAGGAAACTATTATTGTTCCCAAGAAGGGAACTCTTGTTGACGAGGACAGAGAACTTTTTTCTATGTTCACTTTCCACCTGTGAGATCTGAGAAAGGCTAGGACAATGTCCGTATGAGCCCTTGCTTTGACAGAGACTACACCTGAATCAGGATGTCGTCCAAGTAAGGTACTACTGCAATGCCCCTTGGTCTTAGCACCGCTAGAAGGGACCCTAGTACCCTTGTGAAAATCCTTGGAGCAGTGGCTAATCCGAATGGAAGTGCCACAGGTAATGCTTGTCCAGAAAGGCGAACCTTAGGAACCGAAAATGTTCCTTGTGGATAGGAATACGTAGGTACGCATCCTTTAAGTCCACCATGGTCATGAATTGACCTTCCTGGATGGTAGAAAGGATCGTTCGAATGGTTTCCATTTTGAATGATGAAACCCTTAGAAACTTGTTTAGAATCTTGAGATCTAAAATAGGTCTGAATGTTCCCTCTTATTTGGGAACTATGAACAGGTTGGAGTAAAAACCCATCCCTTGTTCTCCTAATGGAACAGGATGAATCACTCCCATGCTTAACAGGTCTTCTACACAGTGTAAGAATGCCTGTTCGAAGATAATTGAGACCCGTGGAACCTTCCCCTTGGGAGTAGTTCCCTGAATTCCAGGAGATAACCTTGAGAAACTATTTCTAGCGCCCAAGGATCCTGAACATCTCTTGCCCCAACCTGAGCAAAGAGAGAAAGTCTGCCCCCCACCAGATCCTTCCCAGATCGGGGGCCAACACTTCATGCTGTTTTGGTAGCAGTGGCAGGTGACTTGGCCTGCTTATCCTTGTTCCAGCCTTGCATCGGCCTCCAGGCTGGCTTGGTTTGAGAAGTATTACCCTCTTGCTTAGAGGGTGTAGAATTTGAGGCTGGTCCGTTTCTGCGAAAGGGACGAAAATTTGGCCTATTTTTAGCCTTAAAAGACCTATTCTGTGGGAGGGCGTGGCCCTTTCCCCCAGTGATGTCTGAAATAATCTCTTTCAAGTCAGGGCCAAACAGTGTTTTACCCTTGAAAGGGATGTTAAGCAAAAGCGCTCTGCGCGCCACGATAGCAAACCCTGAATTATTCGCCGCTAATCTAGCTAATTGCAAAGCGGCATCTAAAATAAAAAAGAGTTAGCCAATTTAAGAGCTTGAACTCTGTCCAAAACCTCCTCGTACGAAGATTCTTTATTAAGCGACTTTTCTAGTTCTTCGAACCAGAAACACGCAGCTGTAGTGACAGGAACAATGCATGAAATTGGTTGTAGAAGGTAACCTTGCTGAACAAACATCTTTTTAAGCAAACCCTCTAACCTTTAATCCATAGGATCTTGAAAGCACAACTATCTTCTATAGGAATAGAAGTGCGTTTGTTTAGAGTAGAAACCGCCCCCTCGACCTTGGGGACTGTATGCTATAAGTCCTTTCTGGGGTCGACTATAGGAAACTAATTTCTTAAATATAGGGGGAGGACAAAGGGTATGCCGGGCCTTTCCCACTCCTTATTTACTATGTCCGCCACCCGCTTGGGTATAGGAAAAACATCGGGGGGCACCGGAACCTCTAGGAACTTGTCCATCTTACCTAATTTCTCTGGAATGACCAAATTGTCACAATCATCCAGAGTAGATAATACCTCCTTAAGTAGTGCGTGGAGATGTTGAAATTTAAATTTAAAAGTTACAATATCAGGTTCTGCTTGTTGAGAAATTTTCCCTGAATCTGAAATTTCTCCCTCAGACAAAACCTCCCTCCTGGCCCCTTCAGATAGGTGTGAGGGTATGTCAGAAAAGATATCATCAGCGTCCTTTTGCTCTTCAGTGTTTAAAACAGAGCAATCACGCTTTCTGATAAGTAGGCATTTTGGAAAAAAATGCATGTAATAGAATTATCCATTACAGCCATTAATTGTTGTATGGTAATAAGTATTGGCGCACTAGATGTACTAGGGGCCTCTTGTGTGGGCAAAACTGGTGTAGACACAGAAGGGGATGATGCAGTACCATGCTTACTCCCCTCATTAGAGGAATCATCTTGGGCAATATCATATCTATGGCATTATTATCCCTACTTTGTTTGGACATTATGACACAAATATATCACATATATTTAAAAGGGGAGACACATTGGCTTTCATACATATAGAACATCGTTATCTGATGGTTCAGACATGTTAAACAGGCTTAAACTTGTTAACAAAGCACAAAAAAACGTTTTACAATAAAACCGTTACTGTCCCTTTAAATTTTAAACTGAACACACTTTATTACTGAATATGTGAAAAAGTATGAAGGAATTGTTCAAATTTCACCAAAATTTCACCACAGTAACAATTAACCCCTATACAGTCCCAGGTATCTGCTTTGTTGAGACCCAACCAAGCCCAGAGGGGAATACGATACCAAATGATGCCTTCTATAAGCTTTTTCAGTGGTTCTTAGCTCCTCACACATGCATCTGCATGCCATGCTTTCCAAAAACAACTGCGCATTAGAGGTGCGAAAATGAGGCTCTGTCTATGACTAGAAAAGGCCCCCAGTGAAAAAGGTGTCCAATACAGTGCCTGCCGTTTTTATTAAAACAATCCCCAAGATTTAACAACTATTAAAAGTAATAATCTGCCAAATATACTTAGTAAAGTAATCGTTTTAGCCCAGAAAAATGTCTACCAGTTTTTTAAGCCCTAATGAAGCCCTTTATTCTTTTACTTAAACAAAGAAAATGGCTTACCGGTTCCCATAGGGAAAATGACAGCTTCCAGCATTACCGAGTCTTGTTAGAAATGTGTCATACCTCAAGCAGCAAAAGTCTGCTCACTGCTTCCCCCAACTGAAGTTAATTCCTCTCAACAGTCCTGTGTGGAAACAGCCATCGATTTTAGTAACGGTTGCTAAAATCATTTTCCTCTTACAAACAGAAATCTTCATCTCTTTCCTGTTTCAGAGTAAATAGTACATACCAGCACTATTTTAAAATAACAAACTCTTGATTGAAGAATAAAAACTACATTTAAACACCAAAAAACTCTAAGCCATCTCCGTGGAGATGTTGCCTGTACAACGGCAAAGAGAATGACTGGGGAAGGCGGAGCCTAGGAGGGATCATGTGACCAGCTTTGCTGGGCTCTTTGCCATTTCCTGTTGGGGAAGAGAATATCCCACAAGTAAGGATGACGCCGTGGACCGGACACACCTATGTTGGAGAAATAATCACACAACACAAAATATATAATTAAACTAAGTTAAATGAACAAAAACATTTGCTAAACAGCATTATAAACCTAATAAAATAATCACACAACACAGACTTCACTTGCATTTTTCTGCAAACAGTTCTTTCTATGCATTCCAATCTGGATTGAGTTATAGACAGGAAGATCTTGTTCCTTTGAAATCTGCTCGATAGCTCAGGTGTGGTTAAACTGATTAATTTCAGCTTGCTCGGCTTTGCTGCAACACAAGCGGACAGCTCCACCTACTGACTATTTTAATAAATGCACTGCTTCTCAATGATTTTCAATAGCGGTCACATGAATGGAAAAAAAAGGTTGTTATTATGAAATGGTGTAAATTAAACCGTTGTAAAACAAAGGCCACCTGTATATATATATATAGTGGAAAGAGTCAATGAGCTAGTGACAAACCTCAAAATGCCTATAAATACACCTCCCCCCTCACTCATACCTTAGTTTAACGTGTAGCCAAGAAGTTAGGTATAAAAAAAAGGAGTAAAAAGCATACAAAGAGAGGAACTAGAAAAAAATAAAGTGCTTTATACAAAAAATCATAACCACAAAAAATAGGGTGGGTCTCATGGACTCTTGCCACTATGAAAGAAAATAATTTATCAGGTAAGTTCTTACATAAATTATGTTTTCTTTCATGTAAGTGGCAAGAGTCCATGAGCTAGTGACGTATGGGATATAATACCCGAGATGTGGAAATCCACGAGTCACTAGAGAGGAAGGGATAAAATAACAACCGCTAAATCCGCTGAGAAATTAAATCCAAAAAAATAATTAAGTTTTCTTAAAAAATGTAAAAAAAAACCCCCATCAAATCAAAGGCTTTAGAATCAAACTGAGACAACTGCCTGAAGAACCTTTCTACCAAAGGCTGCTTCCGAAGAAGCAAACACTTAAGGCTGTGACACACTGCAAGCGATGCGGCGCGAGGCAAAGCAGCTGCTTCGCTCCGCGTCGCATCGCTTCTGAAGTTCAAATATTTCATGTCTGAGCGCTTAGCTACGTGACCTGACGCAGCAGAGTGCTCAGAGATGAAAAGGCAAGACACACTGAGCGCGCACAGCTGCATCTACACGCTGCGCGTCGCTCTGCTTGCAGTGTGTCACAGCCTTAAAACATGGTAAAATTTAGTCAAAGTATGCAAAGAAGACCAAGTTGCTGCTATACAAATTTGATCAACTGAAGCTTCATTCTTGAAAGCCCAAGAAGTGGCAACTGATTTAGTAGATTGAGCTGTAATTCTCTGAGGCGGAGACTGCCCCGCCTCCAAATAAGCTTTGTGAATCAAAAGTTTCAACCAAGATGCCAGAGAAATAGCAGAGGCTTTCTGACCGTTCCTAAACCAGAAAAAATAACAATTAGACTTTAGTAGCTTCAACATAATATTTCAAAGCTCTTACCACATCCAAGAATGTTAAGACTTTTCAAGAGTATTCTTAGGATTAGGACACAAAGAAGGAACAACAATTTCCCTATGGATGTTGTTAGAATTCACAACTTTAGGCAAAAATGTAAACGAAGTCCGCAAAACAGCTTTATCTTGATGGAATATCAGATAAGGAAACTCACAAGAGAGAGCAGACAATTCAAAAACTCTTCTAGCAGAAGAGATAGCCAAAAGAAATAACACTTTCCAATAAAGTAATTTAATATCCAGAGAAAGCATAGGCTCAAAAGGAGGAGTCTGTAAAATCTTCAAAACCAAATTGAGACTCCAAGGAGGAGAAATAGATTTTATAACAGGTTTGATACGAATCGAAGCCTGAACAAAACAGTGAATATCAGGAAGTTTAGCAATCTTTCTATGAAATAAGATAGAAAGAGCAGAAATTTGTCCTTTCAAAGTATTTGCAGACAAAACCTTATCCAAACCATCCTGAAGAAACTGTAAAATCCTAGGAATTCTGAAAGACTGCAAAGAATAATTATGAGTGAAACACCATGAAATATAGGTTTTCCAAACCCGATGATAAATTTTCCTTGAAACAGAGTTATGAGCCTGTATCATAGTGCTGTATAGTGGTTGAATATCAGAAAGCGCCTAACTAGAGGCTATGGGAGATGGGTTAAATGTTTAGAATGTGCCTTTCTATCAAGTGTAGATAGTATTGGTAAAAAACAACACAAGGTTGTATGAAATTAGATGTTTAAGCAGTATAACAGTTTAACAAGTTTATTGTCTACATACAATAAAATAAAAATTAAACATATAGTTGAAGACATTCAGTTAAAAACATGGATCCATGTACATATTCTAAATATTGTACAATATTAATCAATGAATAAATAACAATTGTTTGATATTAAAACAAAAAGACTTATTTTAAAAATTACTTTAAAATAATGGGTTGACAAAAAATTATTGTTATTCAATTTCTTATAAAATCCTTAAAATGTGGTTTAGGTGTATTGCACCAGTTAGATGATCAATTAGATTGTCTCTAGTCCCTTATTGGAAATATCCTCCTCAGTGAAAAGTTGTGAAAAAATAAAATAAAAATAAATATGATTACTTTTAGTGAAAAAACAGTGTTCAAAAAAAGTGGTGTTCAAAAAAAGTTATATATCAGTGTCTTAAAAATGTGTAACAATCGAAAATATGTTGGATCAAAAATAGATTGGATCAAAAAATAATACAAATTTCAAAATTGAAACTCAAAAAATCGTGTTGTAATCCAAAAATGGTGATAGTGGAAGATCAGTTAGTGAAAAAAGGTTTATTTGGTATAGATATAAATCCAGATCCTTTATCCAATAGTTATTTAGTGGTTCAAAGTGAATGTAATGTTAATAATGATGATTTAAAATCCTCCTTTCCTTTCTGGCCAATGCTTTGTTGTTAGAGTGTTTTCTAGAGTGTTCAGTCTATAGTAAAAGACTCTATCCTCATACAACCTGCAAATAACAAAACAACATAGTGCAATAATGCTACAGATATAAAAGGAATAATGAAATATTGCTCACCAAATTCTGTCAACGCGTTTCGGCCTGTATCATAGTGCTAATCACTGAGTCAGAGAAACCTCTATGACTAAGTACTAAGCGTTCAATTTCCATGTCTTCAAATGTAGAGATTTGAGATCCTGATGGAAAAACAGCCCTTGAGACAGAAGGTCTGGCCTTAAAGGAAGTGGCCAAGGCTGGCAACTGGACATTCGGACAAGATCCGCATACCAAAAAATGTGAGGCCATGCTGATGCTATCAAAAACACATGAGATTGTTACATTATGATCTTGGAGTTCACCCTTGGAAGAAGAACCAGAGGCCGAAAAAGCAGGTTGGTAAAACCAAGGAACATCTAAGGCATCCACCATCTCCACCTGAGGATCCCTGGACCTGGAAAGGTATCTGGGAAGCTTCTAGTTTAGACGAGAGGCCATCAGATCTATTTCTGGAAAATCCCACATCTGTACAAGATGAAAAAAACTATCTGGATGGAGAGACCACTCCCCAGGATGTAATGTCTGACCGCTGCGATAATCCGCTTCCTAATTGTCTACACCTGGGATATAAATCTCAGAAATTTGACAAGAGTTGGATTCCGCCCAAAAAAGTGTCCAAGAAACTTCCTTCATTGCTGAAGGACTGTGAGTCCCTCCTTGATGATTGACATAAGCCACTGTTGTGATATTGTCTGAAAACAAATGAAAAAATCTCTCATCAATAGAGGCCACGCCTGAAGAGCCCTGAAAATGGCACTGAGTTCTAAAAACAGAAGTTATGCTTACCTGATAAATTACTTTCTCCAACGGTGTGTCCGGTCCACGGCGTCATCCTTACTTGTGGGAATATCTCTTCCCCAACAGGAAATGGCAAAGAGTCCCAGCAAAGCTGGCCATATAGTCCCTCCTAGGCTCCGCCCACCCCAGTCATTCGACCGACGGACAGGAGGAAAAAATAGGAGAAACCATAGGGTGTCGTGGTGACTGTAGTTAGAGAAAATAATTCATCAGACCTGATTAAAAAACCAGGGCGGGCCGTGGACCGGACACACCGTTGGAGAAAGTAATTTATCAGGTAAGCATAAATTCTGTTTTCTCCAACATTGGTGTGTCCGGTCCACAGCGTCATCCTTACTTGTGGGAACCAATACCAAAGGTTTAGGACACGGATGAAGGGAGGGAGCAAATCAAGTCACCTAAACGGAAGGCACCACGGCTTGCAAAACCTTTCTCCCAAAAATAGCCTCCGAAGAAGCAAAAGTATCAAATTTGTAAAATTTGGCAAAAGTGTGCAGTGAAGACCAAGTCGCTGCCTTACATATCTGATCAACAGAAGCCTCGTTCTTGAAGGCCCTTGTGGAAGCTACAGCCCTAGTGGAGTGAGCTGTGATTCTTTCAGGAGGCTGCCGTCCGGCAGTCTCATAAGCTAATCGGATGATGCTTTTAAGCCAAAAGGAAAGAGAGGTATAAGTTGCTTTTTGACCTCTCGTTTTACCAGAATAGACGACAAACAGAGAAGAAGTTTGTCTGAACTCTTTTGTAGCTTCTAAGTAGAATTTTAGAGCACGGACTACATCTAAATTGTGTAGCAAACGTTCCTTCTTTGAAACTGGATTCGGACACAAAGAAGGTACAACTATCTCCTGATTAATATTTTTGTTGGAAACAACCTTTGGTAGAAAACCAGGCTTAGTACGCAGAACAACCTTATCTGAATGGAACACCAGATAGGGTGGAGTACACTGTAGAGCAGATAACTCAGAAACTCTTCTAGCAGAAGAAATAGCAACCAAAAACAAAACTTTCCAAGATAACAACTTAATATCTATGGAATGTAAAGGTTCAAACGGAACCCCTTGAAGAACTGAAAGAACTAGATTTAAACTCCAGGGAGGAGTCAAAGGTCTGTAAACAGGCTTGATCCTAACCAAAGCCTGAACAAATGCTTGAACATCTGGCACAACTGCCAGTCGTTTGTGTAGTAGAACAGATAAAGCAGAAATCTGTCCCTTTAGAGAACTCGCAGATAATCCTTTATCCAAACCTTCTTGTAGAAAGGAAAGAATCCTAGGAATCTTTATCTTATTCCATGGGAATCCCTTGGATTCACACCAGCAGATATATCTTTTCCATATTTTATGGTAAATCTTTCTAGTTACCGGTTTTCTGGCTTGAACCAGAGTATCTATCACGGAATCTGAAAACCCATGCTTTGATAGAATCAAGCGTTCAATCTCCAAGCCGTCAGCTGGAGGGAGACCAGATTTGGATGTTTGAATGGACCCTGAACAAGAAGGTCCTGTCTCAAAGGTAGCTTCCATGGTGGAACCGATGACATATTCACCAGGTCTGCATACCAAGTCCTGCGTGGCCACGCAGGAGCTATCAAGATCACCGAGGCCCTCTCCTGATTGATCCTGGCTACCAGCCTGGGAATGAGAGGAAACGGTGGAAACACATAAGCTAGGTTGAAGGTCCAAGGCGCTACTAGTGCATCCACTAGAGTCGCCTTGGGATCCCTGGATCTGGACCCGTAGCAAGGAACCTTGAAGTTCTGACGAGACGCCATCAGATCCATATCTGGAATGCCCCATAGCTGCGTCAACTGGGCAAAGATCTCCGGGTGGAGTTCCCACTCCCCCGGATGGAATGTCTGACGACTCAAATAATCCGCTTCCCAGTTTTCCACACCTGGAATGTGAATCGCAGATAGGTGGCAGGAGTGATTCTCCGCCCATTGTATGATTTTGGTCACTTCTTTCATCGCCAGGGAACTCCTTGTTCCCCCCTGATGATTGAGATACGCAACAGTCGTCATGTTGTCTGATTGGAATCTTATGAATCTGGCCTTTGTTAGCTGAGGCCAAGCCCTGAGAGCATTGAATATCGCTCTTAGTTCCAGAATGTTTATCGGGAGAAGAGACTCTTCCCGAGACCACAGTCCCTGAGCTTTCAGGGATTCGCAGACCGCGCCCCAGCCCACTAGGCTGGCGTCGGTCGTGACGATGACCCACTCTGGACTGCGGAAGCTCATTCCCTGGGATAGGTGATCCTGGGTTAGCCACCAACGGAGTGAGTCTCTGGTCTTCTGATCTACTTGAATCACTGGAGACAAGTCTGTATAGTCCCCATTCCACTGTTTCAGCATGCACAGTTGTAATGGTCTTAGACGAATTCGCGCAAAAGGAACCATGTCCATTGCTGCAACCATCAATCCTACTACTTCCATGCACTGAGCTACGGAAGGACGAGGAATAGAATGAAGAACTTGACAAGCGTTTAGAAGTTTTGACTTTCTGACTTCTGTCAAGAAAATCCTCATTTCTAAGGAATCTATTATTGTTCCCAAGAAGGGAACTCTTGTCGACGGAGACAGGAAACTTTTTTCTATGTTCACCTTCCATTCGTGAGATCTGAGAAAGGCCAGAACAATGTCTGAGTGAGCCTTTGCCTTTGAAAGAGACGACGCTTGTACTAGAATGTCGTCCAAGTACGGTACTACTGCAATGCCCCTTGGTCTTAGAACTGCTAGAAGGGATCCGAGTACCTTTGTGAAAATCCTTGGAGCAGTGGCTAACCCGAATGGGAGGGCCACAAACTGGTAATGTTTGTCCAGAAAGGCGAACCTTAGGAACTGATGATGTTCTTTGTGGATAGGGATATGTAGATACGCATACTTTAGATCCACGGTAGTCATAAATTGACCTTCCTGAATTGTGGGTAGAATCGTTCGAATGGTTTCCATCTTGAACGATGGTACTCTGAGAAATTTGTTTAGGATCTTTAAATCCAGGATTGGTCTGAAAGTTCCCTCTTTTTTTTGGGAACTACAAACAGATTTGAGTAAAATCCCATTCCTTGTTCCGCCGTTGGAACTGGGTGTATCACTCCCAATTTTTAACAGGTCTTCTACACAATGTAAGAATGCCTGTCTCTTTATTTGGTTTGAGGATAAGTGAGACATGTGGAACCTTCCCCTTGGGGGTAGTTCCTTGAATTCCAGAAGATAACCCTGAGAAACTATTTCTAGCGTCCAGGGATCCTGAACATCTCTTGCCCAAGCCTGAGCAAAGAGAGAGAGTCTGCCCCCCACTAGATCCGGTCCCGGATCGGGGGCTACTCCTTCATGCTGTTTTGTTAGCAGCAGCAGGCTTCTTGGCCTGCTTACCCTTGTTCCAGCCTTGCATCGGATTCCAGGCTGGTTTGGTCTGTGAGGTATTACCCTCTTGCTTAGAGGATGCAGAATTAGAGCCCGGTCCGTTCCTGAAATTACGAAAGGAACGAAAATTAGACTTATTCTTGGCTTTGAAAGGCCTATCTTGTGGGAGGGCGTGGCCCTTTCCCCCAGTGATGTCTGAGATAATCTCTTTCAATTCTGGCCCAAAGAGAGTTTTACCCTTGAAGGGGATATTAAGCAATTTTGTCTTGGATGATACATCCGCTGACCAAGACTTTAGCCAAAGCGCTCTGCGCGCCACAATTGCAAACCCTGAATTTTTCGCCGCTAATCTAGCTATTTGCAAAGCGGCATCTAAAATAAAAGAGTTAGCCAACTTAAGTGCGTGAACTCTGTCCATAACCTCCTCATATGGAGTCTCTCTACTGAGCGACTTTTCTAGTTCCTCGAACCAGAACCACGCTGCTGTAGTGACAGGAACAATGCACAAATGGGTTGAAGAAGGTAACCTTGCTGTATAAAAATCTTTTTAAGCAAACCCTCCAATTTTTTATCCATAGGATCTTTGAAAGCACAATTATCCTCGATAGGAATAGTAGTGCGCTTGTTTAGAGTAGAAACTGCCTCCTCGACCTTAGGGACTGTCTGCCATAAGTCCTTTCTGGGGTCGACCATAGGAAATAATTTCTTAAATATAGGAGGGGGAACAAAAGGTATGCCGGGCTTCTCCCATTCCTTATTCACGTCGGGGTGCACCGGAACCTCTAGGAACTTGTCCATCTTGCATAATTTTTCTGGAATAACCAGATTGTCACAATCATCCAGAGTAGATAACACCTCCTTAAGCAGTGCACGGAGATGTTCTAATTTAAATTTAAAATGTCACAACATCAAGTTCAGCCTGTTGGGAAATGTTTCCTGAATCTGAAATTTCCCCATCTGACAAAACCTCCCTCATGGCCCCTTCAGATTGGTGTGAGGGTATGACAGAACAATTATCATCAGCGCCCTCCTGCTCTTCAGTGTTTAAAACAGAGCAATCGCGCTCTCTCTGATATGCAGGCATTTTGGATAAAATATTTGCTATGGAGTTATCAATTACAGCCGTCAATTGTTGCATGGTAATAAGCATTGGCGCGCTAGAAGTACTAGGGGCCTCCTGCGTGGGCAAAACTGGTGTAGACACAGAAGGAGATGATGTAGAACCATGTCTACTCCCTTCATCTGATGAATCATCTTGGGCAACTTCATTATCTGTGACAGTACTGTCCTTACTTTGTTTGGACGGTTTGGCACAATTATCACATAATTTAGAAGGGGGAGACACATTGACTTTCATACATATAGAACATAGCTTATCTGAAGGCACAGACATGTTAAACAGGCTCAAACTTGTCAGTAAAACACAAAAAACGTTTTAAAACAAAACCGTTACTGTCTCTTTAAATTTTAAACAGAGCACACTTTATTACTGAATATGTGAAAAAATATGAAGGAATTGTTCAAAATTTACCAAAATTTCACCACAGTGTCTTAAAGCATTAAACGTATTGCACACCAACCAGTTACAGTTTAAACCCCTCTACAGTCCCAGCTACAGCCTTTGCTGCGACTCTACCAAGCCCAGAGGGGAATACGATACCAAATGACGCCTTCTAGGAACTTTTCCAACTATTTTCAGGTCCTCACACATGCATCTGCATGTCTTGCTCTCAAAAACAACTGCGCAGTAATGGCGCGAAAATGAGGCTCAGCCTACAACTGGGAAGGCCCTTCCTGACTGGAAAAGGTGTCTAACATAGTGCCTGACGTTAAAAAACGTTCCCCAAGTTTATAAATGTGAAATACCAGCATAAACATGTATAAAATGCCCAAATAAAGCAATCGATTTTGCCCATAAAAGTGTCTACCAGTTTTATAGCCCATATTAAGCCCTTTATTCTGCTTGAGATTAAGAAAATGGCTTACCGGTCCCCATGAGGGGAAATGACAGCCTTCCAGCATTACACAGTCTTGTTAGAAATATGGCTAGTCATACCTTAAGCAGAAAAGTCTGCTGTTTCCCCCAACTGAAGTTACTTCATCTCAACAGTCCTATGTGGAAACAGCAAAGGATTTTAATTACTGTCTGCTAAAATCATCTTCCTCTCACAAACAGAATTCTTCATCTCTTTCTGTTTCAGAGTAAATAGTACATACCAGCACTATTTTAAAATAACAAACTCTTGATAGTAGAATAAAAAACTACAACTAAACACCACATACTCTTAACCATCTCCGTGGAGATGTTGCCTGTGCAACGGCAAAGAGAATGACTGGGGTGGGCGGAGCCTAGGAGGGACTATATGGCCAGCTTTGCTGGGACTCTTTGCCATTTCCTGTTGGGGAAGAGATATTCCCACAAGTAAGGATGACGCCGTGGACCGGACACACCAATGTTGGAGAAATATTGATTGGTAACCTCGCCTCTTGAGGTTACCAATCCCCTTGTGCTGTCAGAGACCCCCAGACAGCTCCCCAACCTGTGAGACTTGCATCTGTTGTGATCACAGTCCAAGTAGGACGAACAAATGAGGCCCATTAAACAATAAGGTAATGGTCTAACCACCAAGTCAGAGAGAGTTGAGTGCTGGGATTAAAGTATATCACTTGTGATATCCAAGTATAATCCCTGCACCATTGGTAGAGGCCTCATATGAAAACGAGCAAAGGGGATTGCATCCGATGCTGCAGTCATGAGACCTAAAACTTTCATGCACATAGTCACTGAAGGGAATGATAGAGACTGAAGGTTTAGACAAGCTAAGACTTGTTTCACCACCTCCATTAGAGGCAAAGTTTGTAAAACTAAGGTATGAGTGAGGTGGGAGGTGTATTTATAGGCATTTTGAGATTTGGGAAACTTTGCCCCCTCCTGGTAGGAATGTATATCCCATACATCACTAGCTCATGGACTCTTGCCACTTACATGAAAGAAATATATATATATATATATATATATATATATATATATATATATATATGTGTGTATGTGTATGTGTATTTATGTGTTTTACTGTATATGTACATATTTCACATTCCACATTCAAATTCCAGTGATGTTACAGGATGAATGTTATTTTTATTCTTAAATACACAAATATTTTTGGTTCAGAACCTGGGTTATGCATGCTTATTGGTGGCTAAATGTAGCCACCAACCAGCAAATGATATCCAGAGAGCTGAACCTAAAATGGTCCGGCTCCTAAGCCTTATATTCATGTTTTTTTAAATAAAGATAGCAAGAGAACGAAGAAAAATTAATAATAGGAGTAAATTAGAAAGTTGCTTAAAATTACATGCTCTGTTTGAATCATGAATTATTTTTTTTTGAGTTTAGTATCCCTTTGACGTGCGTATTTGAAATATTTCATATAAAAATATGGAAATGGACTGCACTCACAAACACACACGTGTGTGTGTGTGTGTGTGTATGTATATGTATATATATATATATATATATATATATATATATATATATATATATATATATATATATTAAAAAACTTTAAAGAGAGAAGTTTGTAGAGACCTAATGAGTAACTACACAAGAAGACAGGGATATCAGTTTTTTAATATATAATTTAAGGGTCTGCATTTCCAATCCTGTAAACAGGTTCAGCTGTGTCTAAACTTAGGACACAGCTTTATTCAATTTAAACCAGCCTACTCCCATCCCTATCTCTAATATATATATATATATATATATATATATATATATATATATATATATATATATATATATATATATACATACATACATACATACACACACACACATACACATATATATATATATACATACATATATATATTTATTATTATCATCATCAGGTATTTGTAGAGCGCCAGCAGATTCCAAATACATACACAGACACACACACACATATATATATATATATATATATACATACACACACATACACACACACACATATATATATATATACATACACACACACACATTCACACACAATCGCATACTGTGTTGACAAACAGTTTTGAAATGCTTATTTCTACAGAGAAACATATGATTTACTTAAGATGTGAAGAACTTTAAGGGCTCTTCAGATGAGACCTTGATAAAGTATGAGTAACTAACTGTGAATATCAGTCTTGTTTCATTAAAAAAAAGAGATGGATTAAGAAGAGGTCTCTTTAGATAAATGTTAATGATTTTATAGCATAAGTAAAGATTAGCATAGACTTTCATTTGCTGCTAACATCAGATTCAGAGACACAGGTTGAAATGTCTGCCATCATTATGATATTTGTTCTGTACAGGGCTGTTATATATGTTCATACTGGGAATTCTTTGGAAGAGAGACGTTGGAAAACATGTTCTAATGCTAACAGTTTTGAAAGCAATAAACATTGATAACAAACAACATTTTGTTTCATTATAAATATGAAGAGTATTCCAAAAACTCATCTAAGGGGTTAAACTGCTTTTTTATTTTATTTTTTTGTCCCCTATAGTTAAAAATTATATATATATTAAATTATAATTATATATATATTATATATATATTAATATATATATATATATATATATATATATATATATATATATATATATATATATATATATTAATATATATTATATATATATTATATATATATTAATATATATATATATATATATATATATATATATATATATATATATATATATATATACACATATGCCATTCTTTTTTTTTTATATAGAGCAGAACTTTAGTAATTTATATTAAATGAAGAAACCAGATAGAAAATGTAGGAGCCAGCTACAGGTTTTGTTATATGTAGGTTGTCTGGTGGGGGAAAAAGTAGCCCCAATGTATAATTATAGGATCAAAGGCTTCCAAATCCATGTTGTAGTATTTATAATAGGGTAAGAAAGGTACAACGTATATCTAATTTCTACATGTTTGAGTTTGCCAATACTGATGCACTGCTAGTGTAGATCACTGATTGCAGTTAATCTATTACTAAGTCTACAAGAAACACAACATTATTTGACTCATTCAGATTTTTTTGGTCATAAATGGAAACCTACTGTGGTTTGCAGTACGTTTATGAAATAATTTGTACGACCACCTCTTCTTTGTATGTATTAATAAAAGTACAGGCTGCTACTGTGATTTTGTAAACTCTGCTTTATTGATCTCTCCAATAGTCTCAGAAGAAAGAAAAATATGGAAAGATGGGGGGCAGGATTGCAAAATTAAGACAAAGAAATGACGCGTTTCATGCACTCACACTTCCTACACATATAAAATGAATAAAGTCACTAAAAAAAATAATTTAATTTTAATTTTTTTTAAATTAAATGGTTCTCTTTTTAAGATCATCTATATAAATATATAAAGGCACATGAAACCGAATTTTTTTTCTTTCGTGATTTAGACAGAGAATACAATTTTAAACAACTTTCCAATTTACTTCTGTTGTCTATTTTGCTTCTTTCTCTTAGTATATTTTGTTGAAGAAACAGCAATGCCTATGGGTGAGCCATTAACATAAGGCACTGATGTGCCGCCAACAATCAGCAGCTCCTGAGCCTATCTAGATATGCTTTTAAACAAAAGATACCAAGAGAAAGAAACAAATTAGATGATAGAAATAAATTTAAGTTGTTTAAAATTGCATACTTTCTCTGATTCATGACAGAAAAAAATTGGGTTTCATGTCCCTTTAATTAGCATAGGTTTCAATTTGGAGAGATATTCTCCTTTCAAAATGGAGAAATAGCAATTGAAATCTAAACATTCAGGATATTACGTGATCACTGAATACATCGGTCATGTCAAATTAAAGAGATTTAAAAAAAAAAAAAAAGATTGTTTCAATAGAGCTGAAGTTTTAAGGGACTGTAAAATAAATTGCATTCTCTATGCAATCCATTTAAGTTTCAAAAACTTTCCAATTTATTTCTAAGATCAATGTTGCTTAGTTCTCTCTGTATCCTTTGTTAAAGAGTAATCCTAGGAGAGTTCAGGAGCATGGCAGTGTCTCTAGTCTCCTGGAAGCAGTGTTTGCAACATTGTTAATAGAAATGTTATACATAGTTACAAAATACTACTGTCATAGATTACAAGACACATGCACACTCCTGATCTATCAGCCTACCTAGGTTTATCTTCAACCAAGAGAACAAAGCTAATTTGACAAAATAAATAAATTGGAAAGTTGTAAATTTGCATTCTCTATCTGGATCATAAACATTTAATTTTTTACTTTATTGTCCCTTTAATTGTATGAAAAGATGATATTTTACTAAATGACGCACATAAAGCTCTACATTTGAAGAAAGACTTGCAGAGGCTTCCGGCCAGCTATGGCTAACAAGACAATGCCATGTTCTGACACAGAAACTATACACACATAAATTACAGTACCTTTGCCACGCTAACAAGCCTGTCAACCTAGCATGTGATTTACTGTATGGCTTTAATGGAAAAGCTTTATTTCTCTGACACCTGGACATTAAAAGGGACGATAATTCCATCACTGCAAACGTTTCCTCTTCTCGCCTTTTAAATGCTCTTTTTACAAAACAGAGTGCATTCTCAGGTCACAGTAATTTTGATACCGGTCTCCTGAGCCTGCCTGGATAATGTAAATTCATGCATGCGCACACAAATTCTTCTGCGTTCCACTCATTAAGGTGAAGTGAACTAAAACAAAAATGCAAGTAGCAATTCGTCAGCTGTTCTAAAATTTGTTGTAAAACACAAAATAGGACGACTTTTATCCATGCTTGGCTTTTGTAGCACACTGCAAAGTAATATATTGCTCAAAATGAAATGCTCATGGTTTAAATAGGACATGCAATTTTAAGAGATATTTTCAATTTACTACTATAATCAGATTTTCTTCTCTTGGTATACATAGTTGAAAAACATACCTAGGTGTGTCATTGTCTCATTATATATATTATTTTTTTAAAGGGACAGTCTAGGCCAAAATAAACTTTCATGATTCAGCTAGAGCATGTAATTTTTTAAACAATTTTCCAATTTACTTTTATCACCAATTTTGCTTTGTTCTCTTGGTATTCTTAGTTGAAAGCTTAACCTAGGTGCTTCATATGCTAATTTCTTAGACCTTGAAGCCCACCTCTTTCAGATTGCATTTTAACAGTTTTTCACCACTAGAGGGTGTTAGTTTACGTATTTCATATAGATAACACTGTGCTCATGCACGAGAAGTTATCTGGGAGCAGGCACTGATTGGCTAGACTGCAAGTCTGCAAAAGAACTGAAAAAAGGGGCAGTTTGCAGAGGCTTAGATACAAGATAATCACAGAGGTTAAAAGTATATTATTATAACTCTGTTGGTTATGCAAAACTGGGAAATGGGTAATATAGGGATTATCTATCTTTTAAAACAATAAAAATGCTGGTGTAGACTGTCCCTTTAACTAAATCTCAGTAGTGCATTGCTGCACTGAAGCTATGTGTTTTACTAAACAAAAATGCTTCTGCAAATCCAGCAACATTACATTTTACCAGAATTGTCAGGTGAAAAATATATATTTGTTTTAAAGCAACATGCAGGTCACAAATTATGTAAAATTAAAAACTAAAATGAGAGTGATCAATTTTATTTGAACTTTAAGTCTTCTATGTAACATTATCTAATAAAATGGGATAAAAAAAAAGGTTTGAAATAACAGAGATAGTTCTTGACTGACTGAATTATAAAAATGACATAGATCTAATTTGGAATTATGTTTAGCTTGTGATAAAATGTCAGATCACAAGTGACCATACAAATTCAAGTTGACAAGTGACAAATAAATTGTGAAAATTAACATAACAGAGTGACAGGTGACAGTGTAGTCAATTAATGTTGTAATACTTGTGCTGGAAATGTTGTAATAGATAAAACACCATTAAAGTTAATTTAAAGGGACACTGAACCCAAATTGTTTCTTTCGCAATTCAGATAGAGCATGACATTTTAAGCAACTTTCTAATTTATTCCTATTATCAAATTTTCTTCATTCTCTTGGTCTTTATTTGAAATGCAAGAATGTAAGTTTAGATGCCGGCCCATTTTTGGTGAACAACCTGGGTTGTCCTTGCTGATTGGTGGACAAATTCATCCACCAATAAAAGTTCTGTCCAGGTCTGAACCAAAAAAAAAAAAAAAAAAACAGATGCCTTTTTCAAAGAAAGAAAGAGAACAAAGAAAATTGATAATAGGAGTAAATTAGAAAGTTACTTAAAATTGTTGCTCTATCTGTATCACAAAAGAAAAAAAAATGTTTAGTGTCCCTTTAAGAGCAGGAAAGACCATTGTACAAGAATTACAGGCTTAGGCCTAGTTTCCATTGATGCAGTAAAGTATGGAAACTGGTGGTAACAAACATCCTCCAAAGACTTTAAAGGGACAGTCAACACCAGAATTGTTATTGTTTAAAAAGAAATTAAATCCTTTAACCCATTCCCCAGTTTTGCATAACCAACATTAATACTAAAGTTTCTACCTCTGTGATTCACTTGTATCTAACCCTCTGCAGACTGCCCTCTTATTTAAGTTCTTTTGACAGACTTGCATTTTAGCCAATCAGTGCTGACTCCTAGGTAACTTCACTGGCATGAGTTATCTATATGGCACACATGAACAAAAAAAAAATATATGTAAAAATGCATTCAGATAAGAGGCGGCCTTCAAAGGCTGAGAAATTAGCACATGAGCCTACCTAGGTTTGGCTTTCAACAAAGAATATCAAGAGAACAAAGCAAAAACATAATTTATGCTTACCTGATAAATTCCTTTCTTCTGTTGTGTGATCAGTCCACGGGTCATCATTACTTCTGGGATATAACTCCTCCCCAACAGAAATGCAAGAGGATTCACCCAGCAGAGCTGCATATAGCTCCTCCCCTCTACGTCACTCCCAGTCATTCGACCAAGAATCAACGAGAAAGGAGAAACCAAGGGTGAAGTGGTGACTGGAGTATAATTTAAAAGATATTTACCTGCCTTAAAACAGGGCGGCCGTGGACTGATCACACAACAGAAGAAAGGAATTTATCAGGTAAGCATAAATTATGTTTTCTTCTGTTATGTGTGATCAGTCCACGGGTCATCATTACTTCTGGGATACCAATACCAAAGCAAAAGTACACGGATGACAGGAGGGATAGGCAGGCTCATTATACAGAAGGAACCACTGCCTGAAGAACCTTTCTCCCAAAAATAGCCTCCGAAGAGCAAAAGTGTCAAATTTGTAAAATTTGGAAAAAGTATGTAAGCGAAGACCAAGTTGCGGCCTTGCAAATCTGTTCAACAGAGGCCTCATTCTTAAAGGCCCAAGTGGAAGCTACAGCTCTAGTGGAATGAGCTGTAATTCTTTCAGGAGGCTGCTGTCAGCAGTCTCATAGGCTAAACGTATTATGCTACGAAGCCAAAAAGAGAGAGAGGTTAGCAGAAGCTTTTTGACCTCTCTCTGTCCAGAATAAACGACAAACAGGGAAGAAGTTTGGCGAAAATCTTTAGTTGCCTGCAAGTAGAACTTGAGGGCACGAACTACATCCAGATTGTGTAGAAGACGTTCCTTCTTTGAAGAAGGATTTGGACACAAGGATGGAACAACAATCTCTTGATTGATATTCCTGTTAGTGACTACCTTAGGTAAGAACCCAGGTTTTAGTACGCAGCAACTACCTTGTCTGAGTGAAAGATCAGATAAGGAGAATCACAATGTAAGGCTGATAACTCAGAGACTCTTCGAGCCGAGGAAATAGCCATTAAAAACAGATTCTTTCCAAGATAACAATTTTATATCAATGGAATGAAGGGGTTCAAACGGAACACCCTGTAAAACGTTAAGAACTAAGTTTAAACTCCATGGCGGAGCAACAGCTTAAACACAGGCTTGATCCTAGCTAAAGCCTGACAAAAAGCCTGGACGTCTGGATTTTCTGACAGACGCCTGTGTAACAAGGATGGACAGAGCTGAGATCTGTCCCTTTATGAGCTAGCCGATAAAACCCTTTTCTAAACCTTCTTGTAGAAAGGACATTATCCTAGGAAATCCTAACCTTACTCCATGAGTAAACCCTTTGGATTCGCACCAGTATAGGTATTTACGCCATATCTTATGGTAAATCCTTCTGGTAACAGGCTTCCTAGCCTGTATCAGGGTATCAATAACCGACTCAGAAAAACCACGTTTTGATTAAATCAAGCGTTCAATTTCCCAAGCAGTCAGCTTCAGAGAAGTTAGATTTTGATGTTTGAATGGGACCCTGTATCAGAAGGTCCTGTCCTTAGAGGTATGAGACCCAAGGCGGACAGGATGACATGTCCACTAGATCTGCATACCAAGTCCTGCGTGGCCATGCAGGCGCTATTAGAATCACTGATGCTCTCCACCTGTTTTGATTTAGGGCAATCAATCGAGGAAGCAGCGGGAAGGGTGGAAACACATAAGCCATCCCGAAGTTCCAAGGTGCTGTCAAAGCATCTATCAGAACCGCTCCCGGATCCCTGGATCTGGACCCGTAGTGAGGAAGTTTGGCGTTCTGGCGAGACGCCATGAGATCTATCTCTGGTTTGCCCCAACGTCGAAGTATTTGGGCAAAGACCTCCGGATGAAGTTCCCACTCCCCCGGATGAAAAGTCTGGCGACTCAAGAAATCCGCCTCCCAGTTCTCCACTCCCGGGATGTGGATTGCTGACAGGTGGCAAGAGTGAGACTCTGCCCAGCGAATTATCTTTGATACTTCCATCATTGCTAGGGAGCTTCTTGTCCCTCCTTGATGGTTGATGTAAGCTACAGTCGTGATGTTGTCCGACTGAAACCTGATGAACCCCCGAGTTTTTAACTGGGGCCAAGCCAGAAGGGCATGGAGAACTGCTCTCAATTCCAGAATGTTTATTGGCAGGAGACTTTCCTCCTGATTCCATTGTCCCTGAGCCTTCAGAGAATTCCAGACAGCGCCCCAACCTAGTAGGCTGGCGTCTGTTGTTACAATTGTCCAGTCCGGCCTGCTGAATGGCATCCCCCTGGACAGATGTGGCCGAGAAAGCCACCATAGAAGAGAGTTTCTGTCTCTTGATCCAGATTCAGAGTAGGGGACAAGGTCTGAGTAATCCCCATTCCACTGACTCAGCATGCACAATTGCAGCGGTCTGAGTATGTATGACGTGCAAAGGGAACTATGTCCATTGCTGCTACCATTAAGCCTATCACCTCCATGCATTGAGCTACTGACGGGAGTTGAATGGAATGAAGGACACGGCATGCATTTAGGAAGCTTTGTTAATCTGTCTTCTGTCAGATAAATTTTCATTTCTACAGAATCTATAAGAGTCCCCAAGAATGGGAACTCTTGTGAGAGGAAAAAGGAGAACTCTTTCTTTTCGTTCACTTTCCATCCATGCGACCTTAGAAATGCCAGAACTAACTCTGTATGAGACTTGGCAGTTTGGAAAGCTTGAAGCTTGTATCAGAATGTCGTCTAGGTACGGAGCTACCGAAATTCCTTCGCGTCTTAGAACCGCCAGAAGGGCACCCAGAACCTTTGTGAAGATTCTTGGGAGCCGTAGCCAATCCGAATGGAAGAGCTACAAACTGGGTAATCGCCTGTCTAAGAAGGCAAACCTTAGATACCGTAATGATCTTTGTGAATCGGTATGTGAAGGTAAGCATCCTTTAAATCCACTGTGGTCATGTACTGACCCTTTTGGATCATGGGTAAGATTGTCCGAATAGTTTCCATTTTGAACGATGGAACTCTTAGGAATTTGTTTAGGATCTTTAAATCCAAGATTGGCCTGAAAGTTCCCTCTTTTTTGGGAACCACAAACAGGTTTGAGTAAAACCCTTGTCCTTGTTCCGACCGCGGTAACCGTATGGATCACTCCCATTAATAACAGATCTTGTACACAGCGAAGAAACGCTTCTTTCTTATCTGGTTTGTGGACAACCTTGACAGATGAAATCTCCCTCTTGGGGGAGAGAATTTGAAGTCTAGAAGGTATCCCTGAGATATGATCTCTAGCGTCCAGGGATCCTGAACATCTCTTGCCCAAGCCTGGGCGAAGAGAGAGAGTCTGCCCCCCACTAGATCCGGTCCCGGATCGGGGGGCCCTCGGTTCATGCTGTCTTTGGGGCAGCAGCAGGTTTCCTGGCCTGCTTGCCCTTGTTCCAGGACTGGTTAGGTTTCCAGCCTTGTCTGTAACGAGCCAACAGCTCCTTCCTGTTTTGGTGCAGTGGAAGTTGATGCTGCTCCTGTTTTGAAATTCCCGAAAGGGACGAAAATTAGACTGTCTAGCCTTAGCTTTGGCTTTGTCTTGAGGCAGGGCGTAGGCCCTTACCTCCTGTAATGTCAGCGATAATTTCTTTCAAACCGGGCCCAAATAAAGTTTGCCCCTTGAAAGGTATATTAAGTAATTTGGACTTAGAAGTTACATCAGCTGACCAGGATTTTAGCCACAGCGCTCTACGTGCCTGAATGGCGAATCCTGAGTTCTTAGCCGTAAGTTTGGTTAAATGTACTACGGCCTTCCGAAATGAATGAATTAGCTAGTTTTTAAGGACTCTAGAGAGCCTGTCCGTAATGTCGTCCAGCGTAGATGAACTAAGGTTCTCTTCCAGAGACTACAATCCAAAATGCTGACGCAGCCGTAAGCGGCGCGATGCATGCAAGGGGTTGCAATATAAAACCTTGTTGAATCAAACATTTTCTTTAGGTAACCCTCTAATTTTTATCCATTGGATCTGAAGAAAGCACAGCTATCCCCCACCGGGATAGTGGTACGCTTAACTAAAGTAGGAAAACTGCGCCTCCTTCCACCTTAGGGACCGTTTGCCATAAGTCCCGTGTGGGTGGCGTCTATTGGAAACATCTTTCTAAATATTGGAGGGGGGTGAGAACGGCACACCAGGTCTACCCACTCCTTAGTAACAATTTCAGTTAGTCTCTTAGGTATAGGAAAAAACGTCAGTACTATCGCCGGTACCCAGCAAAGTATTTATCAACCTACACAATTTCTCTGGTATTGCAACAGTGTTACAATCATTAAGAGCCGCTAAAAAACCTCCCCTAGTAATACACGAGGTTTTTTCCAATTTAAATTTAAAATTTGAAATATCTGAAGTCCAATCTGTTTGGATCAGAACCGTCACCCACAGAATGAAGCTCATCCGTCCTCATGCTCTGCAGCTGTGACGCAGTATCAGACATGGCCCTAGTATTATCAGCGCACTCGGTTCTCATCCCCAGAGTGATCACGCTTGGCCTCTTAGTTCTGGTAATTTAGGCCAAAACTTCAGTCATAACAGTAGCCGATATCTTGTAATGTTATCTGTAATGGCCGCCCAGATGTACTAGGCGCCATAATATCACGCACCTCCCGTGCGGGAGATGCAGGAACTGCCACGTGAGCGAGTTAGTCGGCATAACTCTCCCCTCGCTGTTTGGTGAAATTTGTTCAAATTGTACAGATTGGGCTTTTATTAAAGTAGCATCAATACAGTTAGTACATAAATTTCTATTGGGCTCCCACCTTGGCATTGGAACAAATGACAGCAGGTATCTTCATCTGAGTCAGACATGTTTAACACACTAGCAATAAACTTGCACATGGTTACAATCTTATTTAACAAAAACGGACTGTGCCTCAAAGAAGCACTAAACGATTAAATGACAGTTGAAATAATGAACTGAAAAGACAGTTATAGTCTCAATCCTTAAAAACAACACAACTTTTAGCAAAGGTTTGTTCCCATTAGTAAATTAACAATAATTAAATTTGAAAATAAAAATTACAGAGCAACGTCTTTAATCACAGTCAAATATAAGTCTCACAGCTCTGCTGAGAGAATCTACCTCCCTCCAAAGAAGTTTGAAGACTCCCTGAGTTCTGTTAGAGATGAACCAGGATCATGCAGGAAATACAAGAGTAACTGACTGGAGAATTTTTGATGCGTAGCAAAGAGCGCCAAAAACGGGCCCCATCCCCCTCACACACAGCAGTGAGAGAGAAACAAACTGTCACAATTAAAACAAGCAACTGCCAAGGTGGAAAAATAAGCCCAAATATTTATTCACTCAGTACCCAGTCAGAAAATGCAAAACGATTCTACATTCCAGCAAAAAACGTTTAACATTATAAATACCTATTAAAAGGTTTAGTGTACTTTTTAACAGAGTAATTCCGGTGAAATTACATCCCCAGAATACTGAAGTGTAGAGTATACATACATGTCATTATAACGGTATGGCAGGATTTTCTCATCAATTCCATTCAGAAAAATAAAAACTGCTACATACCTCAATGCAGATTCATCTGCCCCGCTGTCCCCTGATCTGAAGCTTTTACTCTCCCTCAGATGGCCGAGAAACAGCAATATGATCTTAACTACTCCGGTTAAAATCATAGTAAAAACTCTGGTAGGATTCTTCTCAAACTCTGCCAGAGAGGCAACAACACGCTCCGGTGCTATTGTAAAATAACAAACTTTTGATTGAAGGTTATAAAAACTAAGTAATAATCACCATAGTCCTCTCACACATCCTATCTAGTCGTTGGTGCAAGAGAATGACTGGGAGTGACGTAGAGGGGGAGGAGCTATATCAGCTCTGCTGGGTGAATCCTCTTGCATTTCCTGTGGGGGAGGAGTTATATCCCAGAAGTAATGATGACCCGTGGACTGATCACACATAACAGAAGAAATTGATGACAAATGTAAATTGGAAAGTTGTTTAAAATTACATGTCCTATCTGAATTATGAAAGTTTATATTTTTGACTAGACTGTCCCTTTAATGGAGATAAATGTTTTTATTATCAGTTTCCACAGATTACCACCTCAATGGAAACTAGGCCTTAGTTAGAAAAAGATAATGTTTAGAGAAAAACTGTGGTATCGTCTTGATTTGGGATACTGTGGTTCTTGGGACAGATCCTATGGTTTTTGTTATTTTTTTATTTTAATTTGAAGCACACAATTTTAAACAACTTTCCAATATACTTCTACTATCAAATTAGCTTTGTTCTTCTGTATCCTTTGCTGAAAAGTCAGATTCAGAGCAGCAAAGTACTACTGGGAATTTGCTGAAAACATCAAATTAGCCAATGACAAGATGAATATAAGTGAAGCCACCAATCATTAACTAGTTCCCAGTAGTGCATTGCTACTCCTCAGCCTACCTAGATATACTCTTCAACAATGGATACCAACAGAACAAAGCAAATGTGATAAAATAAATAAAACTAGAAGGTTGCTTAAAATTGCATTCTCTGTCTAAACCATGAAAGTTTAAATTGAGTATAATACTCGTTACCACTTTGTGACAAGTGTTATGCAACGTCATCATGGTGACGGTAATGTGCCGGTACTGGTTGGCACCTATAAAATGGTAAACAAACGTATTATATGGAATCTCAATCTGCAATAAAAATTAACTTAACATTTTCAAAGTTAAAAAATTATAAAAGTGAAATAAAAAATTGCTCTAATGCAGTGCTCGACAAATCTGTTTAAAAATTAGGAGCCAGTAAGAATATTTAGGAGCCAGACATATATTCAGGAGCCAGTGGTAGCTATATATAGATATATGGAGAATAACCCAAAAAGATAGGAGCCAGGAGTAAAATTCTAGGAGCCAGTGGCTCCCTGGCTCCTGGGTTTGTCGAGCCCTCTTCTAATGTGTTACAGCATTATTGCTTGCATATATATCTTTTAACCCTGCAAAAAGGTTAAACACATAATTAAAATATGTTTCAGAGCAGTAACACTATTGGGACATAGCTGGACAGACCTGGGAGCCAATCATAAGAGGACGTGTGGTGTACCCACCAATAACCCGCTAGCTCTCAATGCTGCAGAGTGTACTAGCTATGCTTTGACCAAGAGGAACCAAATTTGATAATAGAAGCAAATTGAAAAATGTCTTAAAATTTCATCTAAACCCTGAAAGTTTAATTTTGACTTTCAAGTCCCTTTCATTTTTAAGATATGTGATCCCTCCCTCTATTAAAGGGACACTTACGTCAAAATAAACTTTCAGGATTCAAAAAGAGCAGCAGTTTTAAGACATTTTACAATTTACTTCCATTATCAAATTTTGCTCAGTCTTTTTATATGCACACTGTCTGGGGAACAAGATCCTACAGAGCATGTGCACAAGCTCACAGGGTATACGTATCTAGTCTGTGATTGGGCTGATGTTCTGTCACATGATAGAGGGGGGGCGGAAAATGGGAGAAAAACTAAATTTTGTCAGAAAAAAACTACTGTTTATTTGAATTTGCTGAGTAGTTGTTAAATCATTTGCTTTTCACTATGCACTTGTTCAATTAGGCAATTCTACTGCATTGAGTTTGTCGTTTAATGCTTTTGTAAGGCCCGTCCTGGGTCTCATCTGTATACTTATTGGGACAGTGTTTTTAGATGTCCACATCTGTCAGCTGTCTGGGTCATAGGCTAATCACTTGTCTACTGGGAGTGGTTACAAGGTGGCGTCCTAATTGTTATATCTAAACTCGTGTATCACACTCTTACATAAAATGATTGAAATAATAAATGACAGCATAATGAAAGCAGGCAGCTATGGTATTAAATGCAAGTACTTTAATATATCACACACATAAATACACTTTATACTGCAGCAAAAGCAGTCAACTAAAAATGCCGTTATTGTATATTTCATAATGTGCTTTGTGTGCTATGTATGATGTTAAACACGTGTGAATCTTTTCTGATACCGCTAATAGCAGCTAAAAGGAAATAATGTTTATGCCCATTCCTGAAACAGTTTTTCAAACCCTCTGCTCACTTGGTGGTAATTACTGTGGTGCACTGTGAAATTTGACCTCCTGCTAGCCCTGCTCGATTAAATGCACATTGGAAGAAAAATAATTATTACAGGTCTAAACACGTTGACGAAAAAAGCCATCTATCCAAGTGTATGCAATCACAGACCCATTCAGTATAGCAAGCTCCTGCTCAGTGGCAGGCGAAAAGCTTAGCACATATTTACAGCTTGTTTTTATTATTAATATTTCACCATATAAAACACACACACACACACACACATACACACATATACATACATAGGGGGGACTGTCACTAAAGTTTACTAGTCTGGGGTTAAAAAGTTCAAAGCTACTAGTCCACAACGTTCAAGATAGGAAAAGATAGTGGAAATAAAAAAAAAAAACCCCACACACACACATATATATATATATATATATATATACATACATATACACACACAGATAGATAGTGAAGGAATTTGTATTAAATACTGTACGTGAATATCTGAATATCTGCCATTTTAAATGTAATACAGCCCTTAGTTTTTTTATTGGGGGGGGGATATTTGAAGAAAAGTAAGTCTTATATTCCCACTGTTGCAGTGACGAAGCTGTCCTTACGCAAACTGCTGTTAGGGTATGAGTGGGTGTGCACAAACATTCACTTCCGAGGGGAAGCTTCAAAATCAATGTAAACAGTGTGCGACTTAAATAGTTTATCGTTAGTGAACATGCTTAAAGGGACAGTTTACTCAAAAAAAATGTTCCCCCTAATTTGTACCCAATGATCCACTTCCACCTGCTGGAGTGTATTAAATTGTTTACAAGTATTTCCATTTCTCTTAAATTGGCATTTGAAATAGTTTATTTAGCCTGGTATCCCCACCCATCATTAATTTTTTTGGCCTCAAGGACAAGCTGTGTTAAAGGGACAGTATACTGTAAAATTGTTTTTCCCTTAATGTGTTTCCAATTACTTTTTTTTACCAGCTGCAGAGTATAAAATGTATGAGATTTGCTTTTTAAGGTTTATTTGTGTATATGAATTAGCTGATTTTGGGTTTTGAAGCCACAACCTAATAAAATGGGTTGAGCTTGTAGGTACAGTCAGATCTCATTACTTTATCACATTGTGTACATATTCCTGCTTCTTTATCTTATATCTGGCCATAAACCAATGATAAATTAACATTTTATTACCTTATCTCTTCTATAACCCTCTGGGAGTGTAATTTCTTCTACTGACAAAAACTTTCAGGATAGGTGGGGATACCATAGGCTAAATAAACTATTTCAAATACCAATATAAAAGGTAATGGAAATACTTGTAAACAATTGAATACACTCCAGCAGGTAAAGTGAATCATTGGGAACAAATTAAAGGGGAGAACATTTTTGAGTAAACTCCCTTTAACACAGCCAGTAGAAGAAATTACACTCCCAGTGGGTTATAGAAGAGATAAGGTAATACAATGGTAATTTTCCATTGTTCTTTCCAAGTATTGGTGATTGGTTTATGGACAGATATAAGATAAAGAAGCATGTATATGTACACAGTGTGATAAAATGGGTTGAACATGTAGGTATAATCAGATTTTATTACTTTATTAGGTTGTGGCTTCAAAAAACAAAATCAACTAATTCATATACACAAATAAGCCTTAAAAAGCAAATCTCATACATTTTATACTCTGCAGCTGGTAAAAAAAAGTTGTTTGAAACACATCAAGGGAAAAAGCAGAATTTATGGAAGTTTACCTGAATAAATTAGCTTTCTCCAACGGTGGGTCCTCGGTTCCACGGCGTCATCCTTACTTGTGGGATATTCTCTTCCCCAACAGGAAATGGCAAAGAGCCCAGCAAAGCTGGTCACATGATCCCTCCTAGGCTCCGCCTACCCCAGTCATTCGACCGACGTTAAGGAGGAATATTTGCATAGGAGAAACCATATGATACCGTGGTGACTGTAGTTAAAGAAAATAAATTATCAGACCTGATTAAAAAACCAGGGCGGGCCGTGGACCGGACACACCGTTGGAGAAAGTAATTTATCAGGTAAACATAAATTCTGTTTTCTCCAACATAGGTGTGTCCGGTCCACGGCGTCATCCTTACTTGTGGGAACCAATACCAAAGCTTTAGGACACGGATGAAGGGGAGGGAGCAAATCAGGTCACCTAAATGGAAGGCACCACGGCTTGCAAAACCTTTCTCCCAAAAATAGCCTCAGAAGAAGCAAAAGTATCAAACTTGTAAAATTTGGTAAAAGTGTGCAGTGAAGACCAAGTCGCTGCCCTACATATCTGATCAACAGAAGCCTCTTTCTTGAAGGCCCATGTGGAAGCCACAGCCCTAGTGGAATGAGCTGTGATTCTTTCAGGAGGCTGCCGTCCGGTAGTCTCGTAAGCCAATCTGATGATGCTTTTAATCCAAAAAGAGAGAGAGGTAGAAGTTGCTTTTTGACCTCTCCTTTTACCAGAATAAACAACAAACAAGGAAGATGTTTGTCTAAAATCCTTTGTAGCATCTAAATAGAATTTTAGAGCGCGAACAACATCCAAATTGTGCAACAAACGTTCCTTCTTCGAAACTGGTTTCGGACACAAAGAAGGCACGACTATCTCCTGGTTAATGTTTTTGTTAGAAACAACTTTTGGAAGAAAACCAGGTTTAGTACGTAAAACCACCTTATCTGCATGGAACACCAGATAAGGAGGAGAACACTGCAGAGCAGATAATTCTGAAACTCTTCTAGCAGAAGAAATTGCAACCAAAAACAAAACTTTCCAAGATAATAACTTAATATCAACGGAATGTAAGGGTTCAAACGGAACCCCCTGAAGAACTGAAAGAACTAATTTTGAGACTCCAAGGAGGAGGTCAAAGGTTTGTAAACCAGGCTTGATTCTAACCAGAGCCTGAACAAAAGCTTGAACTCTGGCACAGCTGCCAGTTTTTTTTTGAAGTAACACAGGACAAGGCAGAAATCGTCCCTTCAAGGAACTTGCAGATATCCTTTCTCCAATCCTTCTTGAAGAAAGGATAGAATCTTAGGAATCTTTACCTTGTCCCAAGGGGAATCCTTTAGATTCACACCAACAGATATATTTTTTTCCATATTTTGTGGGTAAATTTTTCTAGTTACAGGCTTTCTGGCCTGAACACGATGTATCAATAACAGAATCTGAGAACCCTCGTTTTGATAAGATTCAAGCGTCTCAATCTCCAAGCATTCAGCTGGAGTGAGACCAGATTCGGATGATTCGAACGGACCCTTGAACAAGAAGTCTCGTCTCAAAGGTAGCTTCCATGGTGGAGCCGATGACATATTCACCAGATCTGCATACCAAGTCCTGCGTGGCCACGCAGGAGCTATCAAGATCACCGACGCCCTCTCCTGATTGATCCTGGCTACCAGCCTGGGGATGAGAGGAAACGGCGGGAATACATAAGCTAGTTTGAAGGTCCAAGGTGCTACTAGTGCATCTACTAGAGTCGCCTTGGGATCCCTGGATCTGGACCCGTAGCAAGGAACCTTGAAGTTCTGCCGAGAGGCCATCAGATCCATGTCTGGAATGCCCCACAGTTGAGTAATTTGGGCAAAGATTTCCGGATGGAGTTCCCACTCCCCCGGATGTAATGTCTGACGACTCAGAAAATCCGCTTCCCAATTTTCCACTCCTGGGATGTGGATTGCAGACAGGTGGCAGGAGTGAGTCTCCGCCCATTGAATGATTTTGGTCACTTCTTCCATCGCCAGGGAACTCCTTGTTCCCCCCTGATGGTTGATGTACGCAACAGTCGTCATGTTGTCTGATTGAAACAGTATGAACTTGGCCTTTGCTAGCTGAGGCCAAGCCTAGAGAGCATTGAATATCGCGCTCAGTTCCAAATATTTATCGGTAGAAGAGATTCTTACCGAGACTCCAAAGACTCCTGAGCTTTCAGGGATCCCGCAGACCCGCGTCCCCAAGCCCATCAGACTGGCGGTCGGTCGTGACAATGACCCACTCTTGGTCTGCGGAAGGTCATCCCTTGTGACAGGTTGTTCCAGGGTACAGCCACCAAACGGAGTGAGTCTCTGGTCCTCTGATTTACTTGTTCTTCGGAGACAAGGCTGTATAAGTCCCCCATTCCACTGACTTGAGCATGGCTCAGTTGTATGGTCTTAGATGAATACGCGCATAAGGAACTATGTCCATGGCCGCTACCATCAAAACCTATTACTTCCATGCACTGCGCTATGGAAGGAAGAGGAGACCGGAATGAAGTAGTTGTACAAAGTTTAGAAGTTTGTTTTTCGGCCTCTGTCAGAAAAATCCTTGCATTTCTAGGAGTCTATTATTGATTCCAAGAAGGGAACCCTCGTCGACTGAGATAGAGAACTCTTTTTCCACGTTCACTTTCCATCCGTGAGATCTGAGAAAGGCCAGGACTATGTCCGTGTGAGCCTTTGCTTGAGGAAGGGACGACGCTTGAATCAGAATGTCGTCCAAGTAAGGTACTACTGCAATGCCCCTTGGTCCTTAGCAACCGCTAGAAGGGACCCTAGTACCCTTTGTGAAAATCCTTGGAGCAGCTGGCAAATCGAAAGGAAGCGCCACGAACTGGTAATGCTTGTCCAGGAATGCGAACCTTAGGAACCGATGATGTTCCTTGTGATAGGATAATGTAGATACGCATCCTTTAAATCCACCGTGGTCATGAATTGCACCTTCCTTGATGGAAGGAAGAATTGTTCGAATGGTTTCCATTTTGAACGATGGAACCTTGAGAAAACTTGTTTAAGATCTTGAGATCTAAGATTGGTCTGAACGTTCCCTCATTTTTGGCGAACTATGAACAGATTGGAGTAGAACCCCATCCCTTGTTCTCCTAATGGAACAGGATGAATCACTCCCATTTTTAACAGGTCTTCTACACAATGTAAGAATGCCTGTCTCTTTACGTGGTCTGAAGACAATTGAGACCTGTGGAACCTCCCCCTTGGGGGAAGCCCCTTGAATTCCAGAAGATAACCTTGGGAGACTATATCTAGTGCCCAAGGATCCAGAACATCTCTTGCCCAAGCCTGAGCGAAGAGAGAGAGTCTGCCCCCCACCAGATCCGGTCCCGGATCGGGGGCCAACATTTCATGCTGTCTTGGTAGCAGTGGCAGGTTTCTTGGCCTGCTTTCCCTTGTTCCAGCCTTGCATTGGTCTCCAGGCTGGCTTGGCTTGAGAAGTATTACCCTCTTGCTTAGAGGACGTAGCACTTGGGGCTGGTCCGTTTCTACGAAAGGGACGAAAATTAGGTTTATTTTTGGCCTTGAAAGACCTATCCTGAGGAAGGGCGTGGCCTTACCCCCAGTGATATCAGAGATAATCTCTTTCAAGTCAGGGCCAAACAGCATTTTCCCTTGAAAGGAATGTTAAGGAGTTTGTTCTTGAAGACGCATCCGCTGAACCAAGATTTCAACCAAATCGCTCTACGCGCCACAATAGCAAACCCAGAATTCTTCGCCGCTAACCTAGCCATTGCAAAGTGGCGTCTAGGGTGAAAGAATTAGCCAATTTGAGAGCACGATTCTGTCCATATTCTCCTCATAAGGAGGAGAATCACTATCGATCCCGCCTTTACTAGCTCATCGAACCAGAAACACGCGGGCTGTAGTGACAGGGACAATGCATGAAATTGGTTGTAGAAGGTACCTTGCTGAACCACACATCTTTTTAAGCAAACCTTCTAATTTTTTATCCATAGGATCTTTGAAAAGCACAACTATCTTCTGATGGTATAGTGGTGCGTTTGTTTAAAGTAGAAACCGCTCCCATCGACCTTGGGGACAGTCTGCCATAAGTCCTTTCTAGGGTCGACCATAGGAAACAATTTTTTAAATATGGGGGGAGGGACGAAAGGTATACCGGGCCTTTCCCATTCTTTATTTACAATGTCCGCCACCCGCTTGGGTATAGGAAAAGCTTCTGGGAGCCCCGGGACCTCTAGGAACTTGTCCATTTTACATAGTTTCTCTGGGATGATCAAATTCTCACAATCATCCAGAGTGGATAATACCTCCTTAAGCAGAGCGCGGAGATGTTCCAACTTAAATTTAAATGTAATCACATCGGGTTCAGCTTGTTGAGAAATTTTCCCTGAATCTGAAATTTCTCCCTCAGACAAAACCTCCCTGGCCCCCTCAGACTGGTGTAGGGGCATTTCAGAACCATTATCATCAGCGTCCTCATGCTCTTCAGTATCTAAAACAGAGCAGTCGCGCTTACGCTGATAAGTGGGCATTTTGGCTAAAATGTTTTTGATAGAATTATCCATTACAGCCGTTAATTGTTGCATAGTAAGGAGTATTGGCGCGCTAGATGTACTAGGGGCCTCCTGAGTGGGCAAGACTCGTGTAGACGAAGGAGGGAATGATGCAGTACCATGCTTACTCCCCTCACTTGAGGAATCATCTTGGGCATCATTTTCAGTGTCACATAAATCACATTTATTTAAATGAGAAGGAACCTTGGCTTCCCCACATTCAGAACACAGTCTATCTGGTAGTTCAGACATGTTAAACAGGCATAAACTTGATAACAAAGTACAAAAAACGTTTTAAAATAAAACCGTTACTGTCACTTTAAATTTTAAACTGAACACACTTTATTACTGCAATTGCGAAAAAGTATGAAGGAATTGTTCAAAATTCACCAAAATTTCACCACAGTGTCTTAAAGCCTTAAAAGTATTGCACACCAAATTTGGAAGCTTTAACCCTTAAAATAAAGGAACCGGAGCCGTTTTTAACTTTAACCCCTTTACAGTCCCTGGTATCTGCTTTGCTGAGACCCAACCAAGCCCAAAGGGGAATACGATACCAAATGACGCCTTCAGAAAGTCTTTTCTATGTATCAGAGCTCCTCACACATGCGACTGCATGTCATGCTGCTCAAAAACAAGTGCGCAATACCGGCGCGAAAATGAGGCTCTGCCTATGATTAAGGAAAGCCCCTAGAGAATAAGGTGTCTAAAACAGTGCCTGCCGATATTATTTAACAAAAATACCCAGATTAAATGATTCCTCAAGGCTAAATATGTGTAATATATGAATCGATTTAGCCCAGAAAATGTCTACAGTCTTAATAAGCCCTTGTGAAGCCCTTATTTACTGTCTGAATAAAAATGGCTTACCGGATCCCATAGGGAAAATGACAGCTTCCAGCATTACATCGTCTTGTTAGAATGTGTCATACCTCAAGCAGCAAAAGACTGCTCACTGTTCCCCCAACTGAAGTTAATTCCTCTCAACAGTCCTGTGTGGAACAGCCATGGATTTTAGTAACGGTTGCTAAAATAATTTTCCTCATACAAACAGAAATCTTCATCTCTTTTCTGTTTCAGAGTAAATATTACATAACCATCACTATTTTAAAATAACAAACTCTTGATTGAATAATAAAAACTACAGTTTAAACACTACAAAAAACTCTAAGCCACTATCTCCGTGGAGATTGTTGCCTGTACAACGGCAAAGAGAATGAGCTGGGGTAGGCGGAGCTAGGAGGGATCATGTGACCAGCTTTGCAGGGGCTCTTGCCATTTCTGTTGGGAAAGAGCAAAATATCCCACAAGTAAGGATGAGCCCGTGGACCGGGACACCACCTAAAGATTGGAGAAAACAATTTTATAGTATACTGTCCCTTTAAAATTAAACTTGATTCAGATAGAGCATGTGATTTCCAAACACTTAAATTCACTTCTATTTTCAAATGTGCTTCGTCCTCTTTATATCCCTTGTTGAAAAACAATATGCACATATCCTACACCAGTGGGAGCTGCTGCCGATTGGTGCCTGCACACATTTGTCACTTGTGATTGGCTAACTAGATGTGTTCAGCTAGCTGCCAGTAGTGCAATGCTGTTCCTTCAGCAAAGTATAACAAGAAAATTAAGCAAATTTGATAATATAAGTAAATTGAAAAGTTGTTTAAAAGTGTATGTTCTATCCGAATCATGAAAGAAAATTTACGGGTTTCCTGTCCCTTTAACGCTCTTTAATCTGATAGGTTATTAGGTTAATGACCTTTACGATATGTAATATTTACAATAAAAGTTCCATTTTGAAATATGCCGCCAAAAGAGCATACAAATCTGTTGAATATATACATATTTCCGGAGAAATATGAGATAAGAATATAAAACTTAAAGGGACACTCAGGTTAAATTAAATTTTCATGATTCAGATACAGCATGTAATTTTAAACAACTTTCCAATTTACTTCCATTAAAAAAAATGTGCACAGTCTGTTATAGTTACTCTTTTTGAGTCACCAGATCCTACTGAGCATGTGCAAGAATTCACAGACTATACGTATATGCATTTGTGATTGGCTGATTGCTATCACATGTTCAAGGGGGAGTGGAAATATACATAACTTTGAAATTTGCTTATAAAAAAAATATCCACTACTCATTTGAAGTTCAGACTAAGTGCTATTGCATTGTCTTGTTATCTTGCATTTGTTGATTATGCAAATTTAAAGTGTTGACTGGTACTTTAATAGTATACTACTATATCATTTCATCTATTTCCAATACTGTTAATATTTATAGATTTCTTAAAGAGAGATCATTTGTTTAAATAAAAATGAGAATGTGAAAGAGGGTGCATTTCAAAGCAGTAATTAAATATATACCGCAAACAAAACTTCTATTTTCTTTTGTTAAAAGAGCTACCGCTTGTGGCAGTTTGTACAATCTCAAAAAGCGAACTATCCAGAATGACTATGATATCACGCTCTAAATTAGCTGAGAGTGTCCTCTTAAAGGGCACACTAAAACCCAAATTTTCATCTTTCATTGATTCAGATAGATCATGTCATTTTAAGCAATTTTCTAATTTACTCCCATTAGCAAAGTTTCTTCATTCTTCTTGCTATCTATAAAGCTTAAGAGCTGCCCCATTTTTGGTTCAACACCTGGGTAGCACTTGCTGGATTGGTGGCTAAATGTAGCCACCAATAAGCAAACACTATCCAGGGTGCTGAAAATAAAATGGGCCGGCTCCTACGCTTTACATTCCTGTTTTTAAAATAAAGATAGCAAGAGAACGAAGAAAATTTGTTAATAAAAATTGCCTGCTCTATCTGAATCGTGAAAGATAAAATTAGTACAAAGTTTAAACGCTATTGTACTTTTTCAGAAAGAAGCATAAAACCACTAGAAGCAAACACAAAACGTTTTTGCCCCTAGATGGATATTTAATTTCTATTTGGAAATAAGCTTTAACTTGCAATCTTTTTTTAAAAAACGTTTTGCTTTACTAACTTTACTACACACTAAGCAAAAAGCAGCTCATACAAACATATATGTCTTTAATGAAGCACCATTAATGAATACAATCAGCAAATGTCTTAAAGTACTCAAAAAGCTCAGTTCAGTACCGATAAAACTAACTTGCAAAGGTCAAAGAGCTTTTCTGAAGTCTTTTGACCCATTTACACTTACTTATTTTTTTCCCCACATACTTCTGATAGAGTCAATGGTCACTCACGCTTGAACACCTATCCGGTGAGTCATGTCCTGCCAAGGTCAAATGAATCGAGGCCTTTAGAAGCATTGTAAACTAGGATAATCACATTCCTTTTTACATTTAAAGGGACAGTCTAGGCCAAAATAAACTTTCATGATTCAGATAGGGCATTTTATTTTAAACAATTTTCCAATTTACTTTTTATCACCAATTTTGCTTTGTTCTCTTGGTATTCTTAGTTGAAAGCTTAAACTAGGAGGTTCATATGCTAATTTCTTAGACCTTGAAGGCCACCTCTTTTCAGAATGCATTTTAACAGTTTTTCACCACTAGTGGGTGTTCGTTCATGTATTTCATATAGATAACACTGTGCTCGTGCACGTGAAGTTATCTGGGAGCAGGCACTGATTGGCTACACCTGCAAGTCTGTCAAAAGAACTAAAATAAAGGGGCAGTTTGCAGAGGCTTAGATACAAGATAATCACAGAGGTTAAAAGTCTATATTAATATAACTGTTGGTTATGCAAAACTGGGGGAATGGGTAATAAAGGGCTTTATCTATATTTTTAAACAATATAAATTCTGGAGTAGACTGACCCTTTAAACTAATTCACTTTGAGATGTATAGAAAGAAAAATAGATGCATGAAAAGCTAAAGTACGTAGAACATTCGTGAGAATCTGTCCTCTCTGACATTGACACAGCCTGTCATCACAAAAGTTCCCAAACAACTAGATTAATGAGCATTACATTCATTTTTTTCCTACATATCAGCAAAAGAATCTGCATAAAAACAAATGGTTTATAATATGCTCTTGTCGTGTTTGTTAGCAAAATTTGCATTGTCTTGCTATCTCAAAGCTGTCCAGGGACATCTCCTTTAAAATCCCTTGTGTAAGCTTATCTTAGCTTCTTTGCTGTGCCCAGATAGAAACAAATTAAAAAATCGCTATTTTACCGATTAGAGAATCACTGTGTAGTATGTTGCAGTGCCAAAATCTGAAAATCAACAGATTGCAAAGTTAAATTACTGCGAAAAATCAGGAAAAATAAATAATGAAGGCACACATAATAATCATTTTACTATGCATAATTATTAATATGTGTGTGTACGTGAGAGATTTCTGTCTGAAGAACATTGGAAACCCAAAAAGTTATGGAATAAAAGTTATAACAGATAATTTAAGATTGGCGAGTGCCTCCTTTCATGATTATATATATATATATAAATATATATATAAATATATTATCTTAAGGGGGGGACTGGCTCGTTTATTTTCTGAATTTTTAAAGAAAGACGCGCAGTAGTAGTACAGATCACCCCTATTCACTTGGGATGTTGTCGTTTTTATAGACTGTTGTTAGCTGACCAGGTTTCTAAGCAGAGAACGACAAAACACTTCTGAGCAAAGGGATATTTGTGCTTAACTGAGAAAGAACCAAAAATGTTCTGTGTATGCCAAAGAACATATATCAGCCGACAGCCTTCCTTACGACTATCTCTCCTGTTTGGAAATCACCTAACCTGACCTTGAATCATTGCTTCCAAGAAATTGTCTTCACTGTAAAATTTAAATCCAAGCACTAAAATCATACACCATATATTCTTTCTGGCCAAGAGACTGTATATCACCAGACCTTTTTTTTTCTTCAACACTTCAGCCTAAAAACATAACTCAGTAGATACGGGGGGATAAAATGCTAGGTTTTTTATGATTTTATATGCTTGCTTAGTGCAGTGCTGATGTCCAGAAAATAAACCAATTTTATTTATCTGGTAGTTTTGTTTTTGTGGTATGGGATAGAGAATTTGATGGTCGATGAAAACTGTTTGGATTTATAATATTCTGTCTTATCCTAGCAAAACCTGACAAATTGGTGATGAGAATACTTTGTGCAATTCCTTGAAGCTCTATGAATAAATTGCACCTTAACACAGATAAAATGCATGTTGATTTTTTAAATGTATTTATTTTTCATTCTTAATCATTCTCCAGGCTTCTAGCCTCTGCTTTATTTAGCTGTTCAATGTTAAAGGGATATGAAACCCAAATTTTTTCTTTCATGATTCAGATAGAGCATGCCATTTTAAGCAGCTGTCTAATTTACTCTTAAAATCAATGTTTCTTCATTCTCTTGGTATCTTTAGTTGAAAAAAACAGGAATGTATAAGCTTAGGAGTCGTCCCATTTTATTGTTCAGCACCTGGGTAGCGCTTGCAGATTGGTGGTTACATTTAGCCACCAATCAGCAAGCGCTAACCAGGTGCTACCCCTTTGTATAAGTATATATGCATCCAATGCATTGCTCAAAATATTTGTCTCAAACATTAACACAAAAACTTTAGATTCCAATTTAAATTCCTTAAATATAAGGTAATATTACAAATTAATATGCTAGTAAAAAAGCAGAACTTAAAATCTCAACGTTTAATGCATATTTTCATTTCTAGATGACTGCCGCGTTGCATAAACAGGCTGTATTGCTAAACAAACCTTGTCAACTGGTGACTTAATTAGGAGAATTTTTGATCCCCAAGTAAAAATGATAGATAAAATATTAAGATTCTTTGCCACTGAGGAATTCAAATGTAAGACTTTCTGAAGGAAGAAAAATAAAATGCACAATAAAGAAAAGGTTCTTAAAACGTGTGCAGGATAGCGACTGCATGAAACACGACACAAGTACTGTGGAACTCTGCATACTATTAAAATTAGGCTGTTTTTATGAGTCTCTATAGTAAGATAACATCCCAGTATCATTAAGGTTTCTGAATGAATTTGTTGTGGGCTACTGACATATGTATGAGGATCCTGTCATCAGAAAAATAAATCTTTGGAAATGGGCTTCCTTAAAGCTGAAAATTAGAAAATATATTTCCAGAGATGAACTTCTCTGTGAAGGGGGACAAAAATATATAAAACAAGGAAGCAGACATAAATTTGTTGGAAATAAATTCAGAGAGATGATAATATATTGAACTGCGAGAGAAAAATTCCAGTGTTAGAAGTAAAATTTTAAGAGACTGCGACACACAGCTGCTGGTTTTTCGTTTGGACTTTTTGATTTATAAGAAATCCACTTCCAATCCCCTGTAAAGCAAGTTTACAAATAACTTTATTTAGTCTTCCCACTGGATTTTATATCTTGTCAATAATAAAATACCAATTAAATGGACACAGTATCTATATTCTGCATCACTAGAAAATCAATGCAGCATATTTGTTTCAATCTATTTATTCAAATACCACCTCAACGTGCCTTTAGAATAATATATTTGATATTTTACCTTTATTGCTTTAAAGGGACAGTAAAGTCATAATTAAAATTTTATGCTCTTTCTAAATCATGAATGTCTAAATAACTTTCCAATTTACTTCTACTATTTAGACAACTTCCTTCTCTTGTTATCCTTTGCTGAAATGTGTTCAGTTAGAAACCATTGCTGCTCCTTCAACAAATGATACCAAGAGAATAAAACAAATGTGAAAATAGAAGTAAACTGGAAAATTGTTTAAAATGATATCTTCTACCTAAATAATGAAAGAAAAATTTGGGGTTTCACGTCCCTTTAACGATACTTGTCCCAGGTATACCTAGCAAACATGCTTCTCACTTGTGTAATTTACCTGCTTCTCTTTTCAACACTTGCACTTTATTTTTTTATTACAAAATCTCCCAAGATGACAGTGAATAAGTGCACAGTTAAACACCACAGAATCAGGGAATGTACAAGAGCAAAATGTGTTATTGCAAACAATATCCCAATAATAAAACGCTCTAACTGTGTTTAGCCCAAAAATAAGATGTTTACCACTGCTGAGCTTTAGCTGAACACAGAGCCAATCACAAGCAGCATATGTGTGTATCACCACCATGTTCAGACAGGTACCCGTAGTACATTGTTGCTCAGAAGCGGACAATGTGCTTAAAGGGACAGTATACACCAATTTTCATATAACTGCATGTAACAGACACTACTATAAAGAATAATATGCACAGTATAAAACCTTTCAAAAAACATAATTTATGTAAGAACTTACCTGATAAATTCATTTCTTTCATATTAACAAGAGTCCATGAGCTAGTGACGTATGGGATATACATTCCTACCAGGAGGGGCAAAGTTTCCCAAACCTTAAAATGCCTATAAATACACCCCTCACCACACCCACAAATCAGTTTAACGAATAGCCAAGAAGTGGGGTGATAAGAAAAAAAGTGCGAAGCATATAAAATAAGGAATTGGAATAATTGTGCTTTATACAAAAAAATCATAACCACCACAAAAAAAGGGTGGGCCTCATGGACTCTTGTTAATATGAAAGAAATGAATTTATCAGGTAAGTTCTTACATAAATTATGTTTTCTTTCATGTAATTAACAAGAGTCCATGAGCTAGTGACGTATGGGATAATGACTACCCAAGATGTGGATCTTTCCACACAAGAGTCACTAGAGAGGGAGGGATAAAATAAAGACAGCCAATTCCTGCTGAAAATAATCCACACCCAAAATAAAGTTTAACGAAAAACATAAGCAGAAGATTCAAACTGAAACCGCTGCCTGAAGAACTTTTCTACCAAAAACTGCTTCAGAAGAAGAAAATACATCAAAATGGTAGAATTTAGTAAAAGTATGCAAAGAGGACCAAGTTGCTGCTTTGCAGATCTGGTCAACCGAAGCTTCATTCCTAAACGCCCAGGAAGTAGATACTGACCTAGTAGAATGAGCTGTAATTCTCTGAGGCGGAATTTTACCCGACTCAACATAGGCAAGATGAATTAAAGATTTCAACCAAGATGCCAAAGAAATGGCAGAAGCTTTCTGGCCTTTCCTAGAACCGGAAAAGATAACAAATAGACTAGAAGTCTTACGGAAAGATTTCGTAGCTTCAACATAATATTTCAAAGCTCTAACAACATCCAAAGAATGCAACGATTTCTCCTTAGAATTCTTAGGATTAGGACATAATGAAGGAACCACAATTTCTCTACTAATGTTGTTGGAATTCACAACTTTAGGTAAAAATTCAAAAGAAGTTCGCAACACCGCCTTATCCTGATGAAAAATCAGAAAAGGAGACTCACAAGAAAGAGCAGATAATTCAGAAACTCTTCTAGCAGAAGAGATGGCCAAAAGGAACAAAACTTTCCAAGAAAGTAATTTAATGTCCAATGAATGCATAGGTTCAAACGGAGGAGCTTGAAGAGCTCCCAGAACCAAATTCAAACTCCAAGGAGGAGAAATTGACTTAATGACAGGTTTTATACGAACCAAAGCTTGTACAAAACAATGAATATCAGGAAGAATAGCAATCTTTCTGTGAAAAAGAACAGAAAGAGCGGAGATTTGTCCTTTCAAAGAACTTGCGGACAAACCCTTATCTAAACCATCCTGAAGAAACTGTAAAATTCTCGGTATTCTAAAAGAATGCCAAGAAAAATGATGAGAAAGACACCAAGAAATATAAGTCTTCCAGACTCTATAATATATCTCTCGAGATACAGATTTACGAGCCTGTAACATAGTATTAATCACGGAGTCAGAGAAACCTCTTTGACCAAGAATCAAGCGTTCAATCTCCATACCTTTAAATTTAAGGATTTCAGATCCGGATGGAAAAAAGGACCTTGCGACAGAAGGTCTGGTCTTAACGGAAGAGTCCATGGTTGGCAAGATGCCATCCGGACAAGATCCGCATACCAAAACCTGTGAGGCCATGCCGGAGCTATTAGCAGAACAAACGAGCATTCCCTCAGAATCTTGGAGATTACTCTTGGAAGAAGAACTAGAGGCGGAAAGATATAGGCAGGATGATACTTCCAAGGAAGTGATAATGCATCCACTGCCTCCGCCTGAGGATCCCGGGATCTGGACAGATACCTGGGAAGTTTCTTGTTTAGATGAGAGGCCATCAGATCTATCTCTGGGAGCCCCCAAATTTGAACAATCTGAAGAAATACCTCTGGGTGAAGAGACCATTCGCCCGGATGCAACGTTTGGCGACTGAGATAATCCGCTTCCCAATTGTCTACACCTGGGATATGAACCGCAGAGATTAGACAGGAGCTGGATTCCGCCCAAACCAAAATTCGAGATACTTCTTTCATAGCCAGAGGACTGTGAGTCCCTCCTTGATGATTGATGTATGCCACAGTTGTGACATTGTCTGTCTGAAAACAAATGAACGATTCTCTCTTCAGAAGAGGCCAAAACTGAAGAGCTCTGAAAATTGCACGGAGTTCCAAAATATTGATCGGTAATCTCACCTCCTGAGATTCCCAAACTCCTTGTGCCGTCAGAGATCCCCACACAGCTCCCCAACCTGTGAGACTTGCATCTGTTGAAATTACAGTCCAGGTCGGAAGAACAAAAGAAGCCCCCTGAATTAAACGATGGTGATCTGTCCACCACGTTAGAGAGTGTCGAACAATCGGTTTTAAAGATATTAATTGATATATCTTCGTGTAATCCCTGCACCATTGGTTCAGCATACAGAGCTGAAGAGGTCGCATGTGAAAACGAGCAAAGGGGATCGCGTCCGATGCAGCAGTCATAAGACCTAGAATTTCCATGCATAAGGCTACCGAAGGGAATGATTGAGACTGAAGGTTTCGACAAGCTGTAATCAATTTTAGACGTCTCTTGTCTGTTAAAGACAGAGTCATGGACACTGAATCTATCTGGAAACCCAGAAAGGTTACCCTTGTTTGAGGAATCAAAGAACTTTTTGGTAAATTGATCCTCCAACCATGATCTTGAAGAAACAACACAAGTCGATTCGTATGAGACTCTGCTAAATGTAAAGACTGAGCAAGTACCAAGATATCGTCCAAATAAGGAAATACCACAATACCCTGTTCTCTGATTACAGACAGAAGGGCACCGAGAATCTTTGTGAAAATTCTTGGAGCTGTAGCAAGGCCAAACGGTAGAGCCACAAATTGGTAATGCTTGTCTAGGAAAGAGAATCTCAGAAACTGATAGTGATCTGGATGAATCGGAATATGCAGATATGCATCCTGTAAATCTATTGTGGACATATAATGCCCTTGCTGAACAAAAGGCAGGATAGTCCTTACAGTTACCATTTTGAATGTTGGTATCCTTACATAACGATTCAATATTTTTAGATCCAGAACTGGTCTGAAGGAATTCTCCTTCTTTGGTACAATGAAGAGATTTGAATAAAACCCCATCCCCTGTTCCGGAACTGGAACTGGCATAATTACTCCAGCCAACTCTAGATCTGAAACACAATTCAGAAATGCTTGAGCTTTCACTGGATTTACTGGGACACGGGAAAGAAAAAATCTCTTTGCAGGAGGTCTCATCTTGAAACCAATTCTGTACCCTTCTGAAACAATGTTCTGAATCCAAAGATTGTGAACAGAATTGATCCAAATTTCTTTGAAAAAACGTAACCTGCCCCCTACCAGCTGAACTGGAATGAGGGCCGTACCTTCATGTGAACTTAGAAGCAGGCTTTGCCTTTCTAGCAGGCTTGGATTTATTCCAGACTGGAGATGGTTTCCAAACTGAAACTGCTCCTGAGGACAAAGGATCAGGCTTTTGTTCTTTGTTGAAACGAAAGGAACGAAAACGATTGTTAGCCCTGTTTTTACCTTTAGATTTTTTATCCTGTGGTAAAAAAGTTCCTTTCCCACCAGTAACAGTTGAAATAATAGAATCCAACTGAGAACCAAATAATTTGTTTCCCTGGAAAGAAATGGAAAGTAGAGTTGATTTAGAAGCCATATCAGCATTCCAAGTCTTAAGCCATAAAGCTCTTCTGGCTAAGACAGCCAGAGACATAAACCTAACATCAACTCTAATAATATCAAAAATGGCATCACAGATAAAATTATTAGCATGCTGGAGAAGAATAATAATATCATGAGAATCACGATTTGTTACTTGTTGCGCTAGAGTTTCCAACCAAAAAGTTGAAGCTGCAGCAACATCAGCCAATGATATAGCAGGTCTAAGAAGATTACCTGAACACAGATAAGCTTTTCTTAGAAAAGATTCAATTTTTCTATCTAAAGGATCCTTAAACGAGGTACCATCTGACGTAGGAATGGTAGTACGTTTAGCAAGGGTAGAAATAGCCCCATCAACTTTAGGGATTTTGTCCCAAAATTCTAACCTGTCAGGCGGAACAGGATATAATTGCTTAAAACGTTTAGAAGGAGTAAATGAATTACCCAATTTATCCCATTCTTTGGAAATTACTGCAGAAATAGCATTAGGAACAGGAAAAACTTCTGGAATAACCGCAGGAGCTTTAAAAACCTTATCCAAACGTATAGAATTAGTATCAAGAGAACTAGAATCCTCTATTTCTAAAGCAATTAGTACTTCTTTAAGTAAAGAGCGAATAAATTCCATCTTAAATAAATATGAAGATTTATCAGCATCAATCTCTGAGATAGAATCCTCTGAACCAGAAGAGTCCAAAGAATCAGAATGATGGTGTTCATTTAAAAATTCATCTGTAGAGAGAGAAGATTTAAAAGACTTTTTACGTTTACTAGAAGGAGAAATAACAGACAAAGCCTTCTTTATGGATTCAGAAACAAAATCTCTTATGTTATCAGGAACATTCTGCACCTTAGATGTTGAGGGAACTGCAACAGGCAATGGTACATTACTAAAGGAAATATTATCTGCTTTAACAAGTTTGTCATGACAATTATTACAAACAACAGCTGGAGGAATAGCTACCAAAAGTTTACAGCAGATACACTTAGCTTTGGTAGATCCAGCAGGCAGTGATTTTCCTGTAGTATCTTCTGGCTCAGATGCAACGTGAGACATCTTGCAATATGTAAGAGAAAAAACAACATATAAAGCAAAATAGATCAAATTCCTTATAAGACAGTTTCAGGAATGGGAAAGAATGCCAAATATCAAGCTTCTAGCAACCAGAAGCAAATGAAAAATGAGACTGAAATAATGTGGAGACAAAAGCGACGCCCATATTTTTTAGCGCCAAATAAGACGCCCACATTATTTGGCGCCTAAATGCTTTTGGCGCCAAAAATGACGCCACATCCGGAACGCCGACATTTTTGGCGCAAAATAACGTCAAAAAATGACGCAACTTCCGGCGACACGTATGACGCCGGAAACGGAAAAGAATTTTTGCGCCAAAAAAGTCAGCGCCAAGAATGACGCAATAAAATGAAGCATTTTCAGCCCCCGCGAGCCTAACAGCCCACAGGGAAAAAAGTCAAATTTTTGAGGTAAGAAAAATATGATAATTCAATGCATAATCCCAAATATGAAACTGACTGTCTGAAAATAAGGAAAGTTGAACATTCTGAGTCAAGGCAAATAAATGTTTGAATACATATATTTAGAACTTTATAAATAAAGTGCCCAACCATAGCTTAGAGTGTCACAGAAAATAAGACTTACTTACCCCAGGACACTCATCTACATGTTTGTAGAAAGCCAAACCAGTACTGAAACGAGAATCAGTAGAGGTAATGGTAAATATAAGAGTATATCGTCGATCTGAAAAGGGAGGTAAGAGATGAATCTCTACGACCGATAACAGAGAACCTTATGAAATAGACCCCGTAGAAGGAGATCACTGCATTCAATAGGCAATACTCTCTTCACATCCCTCTGACATTCACTGCACGCTGAGAGGAAAACCGGGCTCCAACTTGCTGCGGAGCGCATATCAACGTAGAATCTAGCACAAACTTACTTCACCACCTCCCTTGGAGGCAAAGTTTGTAAAAACTGATTTGTGGGTGTGGTGAGGGGTGTATTTATAGGCATTTTAAGGTTTGGGAAACTTTGCCCCTCCTGGTAGGAATGTATATCCCATACGTCACTAGCTCATGGACTCTTGTTAATTACATGAAAGAAACTTTCTTAGAAGCTTCCAGTTTAGTACTTTTGATTAGGTTGACTGGAACACCCAGTGAAAGCAGACACTCCTCCCCTCCCCACTCCCCCTGCATATGAAAAGATCCTATCGACAAACAGAAGCAATCTAAAGTCTGTATACATCAGTATACTCCTAAAACATTGGGGCTTGGTTAGGAGTCTGAAAATCAGCAAATTATGTGGATTAAATCTATATCTGAGAACTGCCAGGGAAATATGCAGCCACAAGATATACATCATTGCAAGAGTGATTAGCAGTTCAGAGAAACAAGATGGAAAAGATTTGCCTTAGGTCAAAGGTCAGTGTTATCCATGCTCTATGTCATACAAAGGAATTATGAAAGTAGTGCATTGTCCATCTGTGAAATGATGAGGGGGAAAAAATCCCTGTTCAGCTTGAAGAAAAGCTTGACAAAAGTATTTTTTTTGGTGTACGTCATTTACTGAAAAAGCAACCTACTAATGCAAAGCAACTTCCTAACAAATTTTATCATAGAAAGGTCAGTTAAGGTTACAGAAGAATTTGTGGGTCAAATAAATGTAGAGCAGTGCATTTCAAATTTGATGAGAAGCATTTTTGCAGTACAATGTGAGAAATGAATGTGCACACCAGCCCGCTGATTTTATTTGGCTAAAATTTAAGCCGTATTTAAGCCAATATTAATATAAAATTAAAGGGACAGTATACACCAATTAGGCACTACTATAAAGAATAAGATGCACAGATACTGATATAAAAATCCAGTATAAAACTGTTTAAAAACTTACTTAGAAGCTCTTAGTTTAGCTCTGTTGAAAAGGAAGCTGGAAAGCCCACTGCAAGTGGGAAATAAGACACTTTTCCCCCCTCCCCCTTCTTTTGCATATGAAAAGACCCTTTACACAAACAGGAGCAAGCTGGAGTAGGTATCTGACGGTATTCTCCTAAAACTTTGGGGCTTGGTTAGGAGTCTGAAAATCGGAGCAATGTTATTTTAAAATAAGCAAAACTATACATTTTTAGAAATGAGTGTATAATGTCCCTTTAATATTTTGTTTTTAAAAATGTAATTAAATTAATGTATGTTAAATGTTACAATTAAATTGTGATTTGGATAACAAAAGGATATGAAACCCAAATTGTTTCTTTCATGATTCAGATAGAGAATACAATTTTTAAGAACTTTCCAATTTACTTCTATCTAATTTGCTTCATTCTCTTGGTATCCTCTGTTGAAGAAGCAGCATTACGCTACTGGGAGCTAGCTGAAGACACCGTGTGAGCCTATCTGAATCATGAAGAAAAAAATATATATCACATTTTTAAAGACCTTCATATCCTTTAAAACCCTAACAAAATGTTTTATGAAAAATATTAATACTTCTGATGCTGAGGGGAAAAACAAAACAGGTAAGATGTTTTGGCAAAGTGATACAATTTTCCTAATTGCTTCATACACTTTTAGTTTGTTTCTTTCAATGTAAGATTAATAAAGGGACAGTGGAGATAAAATTCCACATTTTCATGATTCAAGAAGAACATGCATTTTTAAGGAACTTTCCAATTTACTTTTATTATCTAATTTTCTTAGTCATTTTGGTATCCTTTGTTGAAAAGCATACCTAAGTAAGCTCATCAGCAATGCAATACTGGGAGCTAGCTGCTAATTAGTAACTGCACATAAATGCCTCTTGCCATTGGCTCACTTTGTGCTCAGCTAGCTCCCACTAATGCATTGCTGCTCTTTAACCCCTTTAAGCCGTTAGGACCTTCCATGCTGTACTTACAGCACTGGGCTTTAACGCCGTTTGCACGGCTTGGAACTTTCCAACGTCAACGGCATCCTGCAGTATCCCCCTTTGACGAAGGCAAGGATCAACCGGGGTGGGGTGGGAGGCGCGTGCCTAGCCGCTCAGGCAGTCCCACACAATCCAATCCCGGCCTTGAAATCAGGCAATTGCATCGACGATCATGTGATTTCATTTTTACTAATATTGTTTACATCGGTTTGTTATGATGTGAACACAATAGTACCACCACAAAGGGGTTAAACAAAGGATATCAAGAGAATGAAGCAGATTTGATAATATAAGTACAATGGGAAGTTGTATAAAATTGTATGCTCTATCTGAATCATGAAAAAAACAATATGTTGGGTTTCACATCCCTTTAAAATGGCTTTCACACATTTTCTGTGTTTTGGATTTTATCAGCTGGCATAAGACATTTTTCAGTTAAAAATGAAACTGTGCTGCAACCCTGTAAAATAAATAAATACATAAATTGGAAGAAATAGCCAGTCACTGCACTGGAGTATTTTAGATCCTTTCCAATCCTAATGGCATCATAAAGATATGACCTACCATAGTAATTACTGACACTGCCTTATCTTTAACATAGATATGTCAATCACATCCAAAATAGGTTTGGGGCCGAGTGGAGATGATAAAAAAAAAAAAAAACGAGCGCACAACCTCACCTAATACCCAGCCTAATGGACAACACTTACAATAACCTTATTCTTAAACTAATCAAACTATTAAAATGTCAGCCAGAGTCCAGATCAATGACGTATAGCACACCACTGGCAGAGGTTCAGCTCCTCTCAAACTTTGCTGGATCTACCATTTATTAACTCAGACTGATTTTGTTGCCTGGGAGAGTCCCTCCTGCTTTTCCCAGCACCACCCGCCCTGCAGCTGGCTCGCCAATCTTACCCTGGCAAGTTGCCAATTGTCGATGCACAAAGCAAGCTCTTGTAAAACTATTTGCCTTTAGAAAACAATAATTAAAAATTTAAGTATTATAATAATTAGCAAATGTTGGACCGTTAATTTACCAATATCTCTTTTTTTTGCTTTTTCATAAAAAAGAATTAAAAAAAAAAAGTAAGAAAAATAAATGGTTAGCTAAAGCAGTAGTCTGGGGGATATCAGAAGGTAAATCGTTGCCAGGTAACGACCTTGTTTATAGGAGCGCTAGCAGTAATAAGCTAGTGGCTGTAGAAATCCATCTTTAATCTAAAAGTATTTTTAATTAAATAAGAAAGAAGATATTTTATAGCACAGGAGACACAAAAGGATCACCTCCACTCCTGAAATGTATCAATTTGATTTTTAACACAATTCAAAGTACCAGTGCTCTCAGAAAGAAACATTTGGCAGCTAAAAACATCTAGTGAGGCAATGACAAGAGGCTCATATAAGCTGCCACCAATCACCAGCTAGCTTCCAAGTAGTGCACTGCTGCTTCTGAGCCTACCTAGGTATGCTTTTCACCAAAGGATATCAGGAGAACAAAGCTAATTTGATAATAGAAGTCTATTGGAATGTTTTTTTTTAAATGACATGCATTATCTGAATCAAGAAACTTATTTTAACTGTCCCTTTGGGTTTTTTTTCTTTAAGAAAAGTAATTTGACATCTAAAAGCATATGTTCTTTTAAATGTATAGGAATGAAAAAAAAAGGTGACTCTCAGGCTCCAAGGAAATAGATTAAAAAATGTATGCGTGTGGTTCTTGAGAAAATAGCTTATCAATGCATCCAAAGCCGCTAGATATTGTGTATGTTCTTATTAGAAGAATTAGTGCGGAAACATATGCACAAACCAGCTGTGCTTGCACTGATATTACAATATATCTGTTATTTTGTGTATAACGGAGCCTGGCAAATCATTTTATTTTACAGATTGGCACACCTGTTGCAGGTAAAAAAAAAAGAATGTGTAATGAAGATAAAGTGATTGATATCATTGTTTATTTAATATATTATTATTACTACACGGTAAATGTTCAGCTCCCATTTCCCCAGCTGTGTTACGCTGTTCTATGCTGAAGTATGATATTAGCCAGTCAATTATGTCGGATTAAAATGTTCCCATCTTCATGAAATTTTCCTAGACTGCTTGTGTACAGGATACAAATGCTTATCTGGTTAATTCACCCTGTAAATAACCAACTTTATAATGACAGATTCTAAAATGATTACTGGTCTCATCTGTAAAGAATGCACTATATACCAGGGCTCAAAATTTAAACTCACCCACTAGCCAGGGGAAATAGAGAAAGAGAGAGAAAACAAAATTTATGCTTACCTGATAAATTTATTTCTCTTGTGGTGTATCCAGTCCACGGATTCATCCATTACTTGTGGGATATTCTCCTTCCCAACAGGAAGCTGCAAGAGGATCACCCACAGCAGAGCTGTCTATATAGCTCTTCCCCTAACTGCCACCTCCCAGTCATTCGACCGAAGACGAGCAAGAGAAAGGAGAAACTATAGTGTGCAGTGGTGACTGTAGTTTAAAAATTAAAAAACACCTGCCTTAAAATGACAGGGCGGGCCGTGGACTGGATACACCACAAAATAAATAAATTTATCAGGTAAGCATAAATTTTGTTTTCTCTTGTAAGGTGTATCCAGTCCACGGATTCATCCATTACTTGTGGGATACCAATACCAAAGCTATAGGACATAGATGAAGGGAGGGACAAGGCAGGCGCTTAACGGAAGGCACCACTGCCTGTAAGACCTTTCTCCCAAAAATAGCCTCCGAAGAAGCAAAAGTATCAAATTTGTAGAATTTAGAAAAAGTATGAAGCGAAGAGCAAGTCGCCGCCTTACAAATCTTTTCAACAGAAGCCTCATTTTTAAAGGCCCATGTGGAAGCCACCGCACTAGTGGAATGAGCTGTAATTCTTACAGGAGGCTGCTGGCCAGCAGTCTCTTAAGTTAAGCGGATTATACTTCTTAACCAAAAAGAAAGAGAAGTTGCTGAAGCCTTTTGGCCTTTCCTCTGTCCAGAGTAGACAACAAACAATGCAGATGTTTGACGAAAATCTTTAGTAGCTTGTACATAAAACTTTAAAGCACGAACCACGTCAAGATTGTGTAATAGACGTTCCTTCTTTGAAGAAGGATTAGGACACAGTGACGGAACAACAATCTCTTGATTGATATTCTTATTGGATACCACCTTAGGAAGAAACCCAGGTTTGGTACGCAAAACTACCTTATCTGCATGGAAGATCAGATAAGGGGAATCACACTGCAAGGCAGATAACTCTGAAACTCTTCGAGCCGAAGAGATAGCTACCAAGAACAGAACTTTCCAAGATAAAAGCTTGATATCTATGGAATGCAGAGGTTCAAACGGAACCCCTTGAAGAACTTTAAGAACTAAATTTAAACTCCATGGCGGAGCAACAGGTTTAAACACAGGCTTGATTCTAACTAAAGCCTGACAAAACGCCTGAACGTCTGGAACATCCGCCAGACGTTCGTGCAAAAGAATAGACAGAGCAGAAATCTGTCCCTTTAAGGAACTAACTGACAATCCCTTCTCCAATCCTTCTTGGAGAAAAGACAATATCCTGGGAATCCTGACTTTACTCCATGAGTAACCCTTGGATTCACACCAATGAAGATATTTACACCATATCTTATGATAGATTTTCCTGGTGACAGGCTTTCGAGCCTGAATTAAGGTATCAATGACCGACTCGGAAAAACCACGTTTTGACAAAATCAAGCGTTCAATCTCCAAGCAGTCAGACGCAGAGAAATTAGATTTGGATGTTTGAAGGGACCTTGAAGTAGAAGGTCCTGCCTCAGCGGCAGAGTCCAAGGTGGAAAGAATGACATGTCCACCAGATCTGCGTACCAAGTCCTGCGTAGCCACGCAGGAGCTATCAAAATCACCGAAGCTCTCTCCTGCTTGATCTTGGCAATCAGACGAGGGAGCAGAGGAAACGGAGGAAACACATAAGCCAGGTTGAAAGACCAAGGCGCTGCTAGAGCATCTATCAGCGCTGCCTTGGGATCCCTGGACCTGAACCCGTAACAAGGAAGCTTGGCGTTCTGACGAGATGCCATGAGATCCAGTTCTGGTTTGCCCCAAAGTTGAATCAACTGTGCAAACAACTCCGGATGGAGTTCCCACTCCCCCGGATGAAAAGTCTGTCGACTTAGAAAATCCGCCTCCCAGTTCTCTACTCCTGGGATATGGATAGCTGATAGATGGCAAGAGTGAACCTCTGCCCATACAATTATTTTTGAAACCTCCAACATTGCTAGGGAACTCCTTGTTCCCCCTTGAAGGTTGATGTAAGCTACAGTCGTGATGTTGTCCGACTGAAATCTGATGAACCTGACCGCAGCTAGCTGAGGCCAAGCCTGAAGAGCATTGAATATCGCTCTTAGTTAAAGAATGTTTATCGGAAGGAGTGTCTCCTCCTGAGTCCACAAGCCCTGAACCTTCAGGGAGTTCCAGACTGCACCCCAGCCCAGAAGGCTGGCATCTGTTGTTACTATTGTCCAATCTGGCCTGCGGAAGGTCATACCCTTGGACAGATGGACTCTAGATAACCACCAGAGAAGAGAATCCCTGGTCTCTTGATCCAGATTTAGTAGAGGGGACAAATCTGTGTAATCCCCATTCCACTGACTGAGCATGCAGAGTTGCAGCGGTCTGAGATGTAGGCGGGCAAACGGCACTATGTCCATTGCCGCTACCATTAAGCCAATTATTTCCATACACTGAGCCACTGAAGGGCGAGAAGTAGAATAAAGAACACGGCAGGAATTTAGAAGTTTTGACAACCTGGCCTCTGTCAGGTAAATCTTAATTTCTACAGAATCTATCAATCAGAGTTCCTAGGAAGGAAACTCTTGTGAGAGGGGATAGAGAACTTTTTTCTTCGTTCCCTTTCCATCCATGCGACCTCAGAAATGCCAGAACAATGTCCGTGAGAGTCCTGGCAACTTGAAAAGTCGACGCCTGTATCAGAATGTCGTCTGAGTAAGGGGCTACTGCTATAGCCTGCGGCCTTAGGACCGCTAGAAGGGACCCTAGAACTTTTGTAAAGATTCTTGGTGCCGTGGCCAACCTGAAGGGAAGAGCCACAAACTGGTAGTGCCTGTATTGACCCTCCTGGATCATAGGAAGGATAGTTCGAATAGTCTCCATCTTGAAGGATGGGACTCTGAGAAATTTGTTTAAGATCTTGAGATCTAAGATTGGTCTGAATGTTCCCTCTTTCTTGGGAACAACAAACAGATTTGAATAAAAGCCCTGTCCCTGTTCCTCCTGCGGAACTGGGTGGATCACTCCCATAACTAGGTCGTCTTGAACACAATGTAAGAATGCTTCTCTCTTTATCTGGTTTGCAGATAAAAGTGAGAGATGAAATCTCCCTTTTGGGGGAGAGGTTTTGAATTCCAGAAGATAACCCTTGGACACAATTTCCAATGCCCAGGGATCCTGGACATCTCTTGCCCAAGCCTGGGCGAAGAGCGAGAGTCTGCCCCCTACTAGATCCGTTTCCGGATCGGGGGATACTCCTTCATGCTGTCTTAGAGGCCGCAGCAGGCTTCTTGGCCTGTTTCCCCTTGTTCCAAGCCTGGTTAGGTCTTCAGAACGGCTTAGACTGGGCAAAAGTTCCCTCTTGTTTGTGTTAGAGGAAGTTGAAGCTGCGCCACTCTTGAAGTTTCGGCCGGGCCAAAAACTAGACTGTTTGGTCTTTAATTTGTTGGACCTGTCTTGAGGAAGGGCGTGACCTTTTCCTCCAGTGATGTCAGAAATGATCTCCTTCAGTCCAGGCCCGAATAGGATCTGTCCTTTGAAGGGAATGTTGAGAAGTTTAAAATTTGAAGTCACGTCAGCTGACCAGGATTTAAGCCATAGCGCCCTACGCGCCTGAATAGCAAAACCTGAATTTTTAGCCGTTAGCTTGGTTAAATGAACAACAGCTTCAGAAACAAATGAATTGGCTAGCTTAAGGGCCCTAAGCTTGTCAATAATATCTTCCAACGAGGTTTCAACCTGTAGAGCCTCCTCTAGGGACTCAAACCAGAAAGCCGCGGCAGCAGTGACTGGGGCAATGCATGCAAGAGGCTGGAGAATAAAACCTTTTTGAATAAAAATTTTCTTAAGGTAACCCTCTAATTTTTTATCCATTGGATCTAGAAAAGCACAACTGTCCTCGACAGGGATAGTGGTACGCTTAGCTAGAGTAGAAACTGCTCCCTCCGCAGTCGTCCAGAGTTGCTAAAACCTCCCTGAGCAATACGCGGAGGTGTTCAAACTTAAATTTAAATGTAGACATATCAGAATCAGATTGAAGTATCTTCCCTGAATCAGAAAAATCACCCACAGATTGAAGCTCCCCTGCTTCAGCTTCATTATATTGTGAGGGTGTATCAGAGATAGCTACTAAAGCGTCAGAGAGCTCTGTATTTATTCTAGTCCCAGAGCTGTCTCGCTTTCCTTGCAATCCTGGCAGTTTAGATAATACCTCTGTAAGGGTATGATTCATAACTGCCGCCATGTCTTGCAAGGTATACGCAATGGGCGCGCTAGATGTAATTGGCGTCCCCTGAGCGGGATTTATAGGATCTGACACGTGGGGAGAGTTAGACGGCATAACTTCCTCCTTGTCAATTTCTTCTGGTGATAGATTACAAAGACCATATTCTGGCTTTAAAAAATTTATAGTAAAATCAGTGCATTTGGTACACATTCTAAGAGGGGGTTCCACAATGGCTTCTAAACATAATGAACAATGAGTTTCCTCTATGTCAGATATGTTTAAACAGACTAGTAATGAGACCAGCAAGCTTGGAAAACACTTTAATAACTGAACAAGCAAAAAATAAAAACGGTACTAAAACAGTGAAAAAAGCAGTAAATCTTACGAAATTTTTACAGTGTGTATAATAGGCTGAAAGAGCATTGCACCCACTTGCAAATGGATGATTAACCCCTTCGTTTCAAAACCGGATCAAAAAACGATATAAACGTTTTTAAACAGTCACAACAAACTGCCACAGCTCTACTGTGGCCCTACCTGCCCATACGACTTTGGAAGGCACAAACACCCCTTAGAGAGGTCCTATATGTTCAGGGGACTCCTTCAGGGAAGCTGGATGTCTCAAGCTGCAAAAACTAATGGAAAATAGGCCCCTCCCAACCTGTACTCACAGTGAGAGGGCCTTAAAAAACTATCCCTAGGCAAAATCTAGTCAGCCATGTGGAAAAACTGGGCCCCAGAATAAAGTTTTATCACCAATATGAAATAAACGTTTATACACCTCAAGCAAACGTTATATCTATTCAATAATGTGAGTAAATAATAAAAATATTACCCTTTACAGCAAGCATGATACCAGTCGTTATTAAATCACTGAAATCAGGCTTACCTTAAATAAATCCGGTATTGTCAGCATTTTCTAGCTTATCATTTCTCTAGAAAAAAATAAAAAACTGCACATACCTCAGAGCAGGAGACCCTGCACGCTATTCCCCCAGCTGAAGTTACCCATCTCTTCAGTTATGTGTGAGAACAGCAATGGATCTTAGTTATAACCTGCTAAGATCATCAACTTTCTGCCTGAGGCTAAAATAGTACAACTCCGGTACCATTTGAAAATAACAAACTTTTGATTGAAGATAAACTACATTAATGCACCACATCTCTCTAGCTGCTTCCCTTGTCGAGAGCTGCAAGAGAATGACTGGGAGGTGGCAGTTAGGGGAGGAGTATATATATATATATACACACACACACACATATACATACACACACACACATACATATGTACATGTGTTTAACCTTGGTTGTATATCTGAACTATTGATGAGAAGCAAAGATTTTATTGTGGCATATATATAAATAAAAAAAAAAAGTTTTACTGAAATGTATCTGGAAATTCCCATTCAGTGACCAATTATGTAATTTAGGTGTAGAAATCAGAGACGTATGTAGCAGAAACAAGTTGTGCGCATGTTTTTTGCGGTTTAAAGGACACATGGTATGTTTGAACCTCTGGCTCTAACCTTGACTCGATCACCTACAATTTCCAGACTGGAGCGTGGCCTTCGAAACAGCAAGACCTATTGTTTATCCGACTGAAAGCAAAGGCTCGCGCAAAATAGATAAATTCTACTGTCAGTGCTATTAGATCACACGCAGCACAATCACAGATATAGCATCAAAGCAAGAAACAAAGGCGCTCCCGTATAACCAAAGACAAAAGTCAGTGTCTTCTTTTATTTGTCCATTCAAATCTGCATCATTTTAAAGTTGTGTAAAAAAAAAAAAAAAAAAAAAAAAAGCAACAATAGAAACAAATGGAATGGACTAGTGTTGACTAGTAATGCCTGCAGTGCTTTCTAACTACACCAGGAATAAATAGTAACGGGTGATTCCACTAAAAAAAGATGAAATAAACCAGTAATTTATCTATGGAATAAGATTACTGTCAAAAAGGGAAAGTGTTTGATTTTTTATAATTATGACATATGAAATCTAAATGTATTTTCTATTTATTTTGTAAATAAATTTTTTTAGAATACAAATCTTATTTATTTATTTTTTTAATTACACTTCCAGCATGTGTCAAAACACAGTAAAAATGCATGCTAGTTCCCAATTTGCTAAAGGACCTGTGATGTCACAGAAAGTCAGTTCAGCAGTTTGCCTGGAAATCGATTCAAAATTGCTTTTAATTAAATGTGGAAAAATGGCTGACAACCATAGCATATCAGCATCATCACAGGTAAACGTTATCATCTAAACATACAACACGGCTTAACATGACAAAAGTGATTATTCTCTCTTGCATAATACAACACTATATAGAGGAATATTTATTTTGATATTTTAATTAATTTTCATCGTAGCAAATGTGTTTGTATAGAATATAAGTTTTTTCTATGTTTTACCATACAACATGCTGTAATATGCCTTAAAGTGCTTATTCTCTTGTTTTTAACAATAATGTACTAAGGAATATTTATTTTGTCACCCATTTTATCCACATGTAATTTAAAGCAAAACAGACTGCTGTGACATCACAGGCCCTTTAGCAAAATGGGAACTAGCATTTATTTTTTACTGTTTTTTTTTTTTTGACAAATGCTGTAAGTATAATTAAAAAAATAAAAATAAAATGTACTTCCAAAAAGAAAAAAATTGTATTGTAGTTGCAAAAAGAAAAAGTGAACTTCCAAATAACAAAATTGTACGTCAAAAAAAAAAAAAAAAAAAAAGGATTTGTATTTGTAATTAAAGATTTGTATTAAAATAAATTATATTTCCCCCAAAAAAAATTATTTGTAAATTTAGATTTTTATTTGTATGTCACAATTTATGTACAATGATGGAGAATCACACAAACTTGCCTTTTTTTATAGCAATCTTATTCTATATTTAAGAGTTCAAATATATTTGTAAAATCAAAAGTTATAAAGCAGGGCTGCCCTTCTTAAAAGGACAGTCTAGTCAAAATTAAACTTTCATAATTCAGATAGGGCAATTTCAAACAACTTTCCAATTTAATTTTATCATCAACATTTGCTATGTTCTCTTGGTATTGTTTGTTCAAAGCTAATTTCTAAGCCCTTGAAGGACACCTCTTATCTCAGTGCATTTTGACAGTTTTTTTTACAGCTAGACAGTGCTAGGTCATGTGTACCATTATAGATAACAGTGTGCTCCTTCCCGTGGTGTTATTACGAGCCAGCACTGATCTAAAATGCAAGTCTGTCAAAATAACTTTGAAGCCTGGCTTCCCCATTTTCTCTCTTCTAATGTCCCTTCTCTCATCTTAAGGGACTTCAACATACCAGTTGATAATCCTATCATGCCTGCTGCCTCTAAACTTCTATCCCTTACCACCTCTTTTGGCCTGTCCCAGTGGACAACATATCTAACCCACTGTGAAGGTAACTCCATAGACCTGATCTTCACTAATCTCTGTGCTGTTTCCAACTTCCTTAACTTCCCCTTTCCTCTCTCTAACTTTCTCTCTTACTCTACCTGCTACATCTTTGCAAGCCCCCAAGAAACTGCTACCTTACAGGAATTTAAATGACTTTGATCTCACAGACTTTTCCACTCAACTAAATCTTCTGTTCTCCGACATTTCATCCCTCTCTTGCCCAAACCGCGTGGCTTTGCAGTATAATTCGGCACTAAAATCAACACTTGACAAAGCTGCACCCTCCACTTTTTGCCGTACATCAATCACTCTAGGGCAGACCAGACATCTTTAGCAATGTTCATGGGCTGAACGGCAGTGGAGGAAATCACGCACCTGTGCTGATTTCCGGCATTATAAATTCAAGTCCTACAACTCTGAAATACCATTAGAAAAAATATCTGCACCTCACACCCCTCAAACCCAGCACTCCTACCCACCCCTTCTATTAACAAAACTATATGCTACTCTGTACTCTCTGTACTCCTATCCTTGGCTCATCTCACAACCTGCGCACTTGACCATATTCCTTCACAACTTCTTCCCTCTCTCTCTGCTTTACTAACCCTTACCCTAACTCATCTCTTTAACCAATCTTTCACTGCTGGCACATTTCCTGAAACATTCAAGCATGTGTCAATCATACCAATCCTAAAAAAGCCCTCGCTTGACCCCTCTATGCCTTCTAACTATCGACCGGTCTCCTTACTTCCCTATGCTTCAAAATTATTGGAATGACTGGTCTATAATCGGTTAACACAATTTCTCACAACTAACTCCATTCTTGATCCACTACATTCTGGTTTCCGCCCTAAACACTCAACAGAAACTGCTCTTGCTAAAGTAACCAATCACCTGTTATCAGCTAAAGCAAAAGGCCACTGCTCCTTACTAATTCTTCTTGACCTATCCGCTGCTTTTGACACAGTCGACCATCCTCTCCTCCTAAAAATACTACATTAATTTGGCATCAGAGACACAGCCCTCTCCTGGTTTGCCTCATTGCTCTCAAACTGCTCGTTTTCAGTTTCCTTTAACAACATATATTGTGATCCTATGCCTCTCCCAGTTGGAGTACCGCAAGGCTCTGTCTGCCTCTCTGCAATTTACTCTTGATGTCTTCACACTACCTCCAACTCAATCTGTCCAAAACTGAGCTGCTTCTTATTCCCCCCTCTTCGAGACATCCAACACCTGACATTTCTCTGACTGTTGTAGACTCTATTCTCAACACCTCACCCCAGGTCCGCTGTCTTGGGAGTCACACTAGACTCAGAACTCACATTCAAACCACATATACAAGCACTTAACAAATCCTGCCGTTCACACCTACGCAACATTTCCAGAATTCGTCCCTTCCTTACACAAAAAACTACAAAAATACTTATTCATTCCCTTATTTTGTCACGCATTGATTATTGCAATCTACTCCTAAATGGCCTTCCAAAACACCGCCTCTTCGCCCTCCATTCTATTATGAATGCTTCTGCTAGACTCATCCACCTAAGTCGCCGATCTACATCAGCTGCTCCGCTCTGCCAGTCTCTACACTGGCTCCCCATACACTCCAGAATACAGTTTAAAGTATTAACCCTAACTTACAAAGGACTCAACAGTCTAACTCCCAACTATATTTCTTCTCTCATTGTGAAATATTCCCCATCCTGTCCTCTTCGATTAACCTCTGACCTACGTCTCTCCACTCCTGTTATCTCTACGTCCCACTCCCGCCTACAAGATTTTGCACGTGCTGCTCCTGTCCTCTGAACATCTCTACCCCGCTCCATAACTGTTTTAAACCTTGTTAAGCTTCAGATGCTCCTTGAAAACTTACCTATTCAGAGAGGCTTACCATCTCTCCTCTATTCCTCATCTGAACCAAACTAATACATGAACTGCCTTACTCACTGCTGCAACTACAACCGATGTGACAACCTACCCCAACCTTATGTCTCTGCACCCTAAACGTGTAGACTGTGAGCTCTCTTGAGCAGGACCCTCTTCCTCCAGTACTAAATTTGTTTAGTTTTGTTATGTTTTGTATTTTATCAGAAATCCTTGTCATTGTATACCCCTATCATTGTACCCAGAGCTACAGAATTTGGTGGCGTTATACAAATAAATGATGATAATAATAATAATAATAATAATAAATAAGGGGCACTCTGCAGAGGCTTAAACACAAGGTTATAATAATAATACAGAGGTAAAAAGTACAATAATAAAACCATTTTGGTTATGCAAAGCTGGGGAATGGTTAATAAAGGGATTTTCTATATTTTTAAACAATATAAATTCTGGCGTAGATTGTCCCTTTAAGGGGCCACAAGTGCTTTGTATCTACCCCGACACCTTTGCATCACATCAAACACTAAACATCTCATTGGAAACACCCACCAGCCATCTGTTGAAGATTCATGAACTTATCAAAAGGGCAAAAGTGATATTTTATATCTATATAATAATATTTATAACTGTAACCTTTTAATTTTGATTAAAGGATTACAACCCTTTATTTTTTTTGGTCACTACCAGACCAAAAATTTCAGATAACATACAAAAATATATCCTAAATTACCTACTTTTTCACTCTAACGATGCTGCTTATGATAAAATTTTATTTTTCGGTGATGTCAGTAAATCCATCCCTCAAATATGGGCCGTACAAGATCAAAATCAATGTCTAACCGGATGGCGATTTGATGAATATAATTATGTGACAATTTCATCACCTTGTGCATGCGCATAATTCCCTTCCTGATCCAGCGAGTGACGTCTTCAATGATATTGCTAAAGCTTGCGCATGTCCATCACGGTTAAGTGCATCCATATTCCAACCTGGGTTGTCAGCCTGTATTGGACACCCTGAAACAATACCCATGGAGTGGGTTTGGAAAATGTTAAAATAAGAAAAAAAAGATTGCGGCACAAGGGTACATTTTGGAAAATAAAAGTATATTGAAAAGGGAATTGTTTCACAACGATTATTTGATTTTTTAGTTCAGTGTCCCTTTTATAGTGAAACAAAGTTTTGTTGCCTCCACAGATATGTCATATTACTGCTATTGCTGAAAGATTCTTAGAACTGGTAAATATTTCCTGATGAATCTTTGCAGTGAATCACAAAGCTGTAAGACCATGTGCAGGCATGTACCTTCATAAAGATACCAGGATGTAAGACCATGTGCAGGCATGCACCTTCATAAAGATACCAGGATGATTTCATGCTACAATTTCCAACTGTAACCTTCAGGTGTAAATTATGAATTGAGTTGTTAATTACTTGCTCGAAAACTATACTGAAAGCCCCATGGGTTATCATGTAGTGTACCAAAGGAAAAATGTGATGCATTGGTTTAGATTAGAGATGGTTCACTTCTTAACACATGGTGGCTGCAGATTAATACAGATGGCCCTCGTTTTACAACGGTTCAATTTACACCGTTTCAGAATAACAACCTTTTTTTCCAGTCATGTGACTGCTATTGAAAAGCATTGAGAAGCAGTGCATTTATTAAAATAGCCAGTAGGTGGAGCTGTCTGCTTGTTTTGCAGCAAAGCCAAGCAAGCTAAAATTAATCAGTTTAACCAGACCTGAGCTATCGAGCAGATTTTAAAGGAACAAGATCTTCCTGTCTATAAATCAGTCCAGATTGGAATGCAAAGAAAGAACTGTTTGCAGAAAAATGCAAGTGAAGTCTATGTTGTGTGGTTATTTTATTAGGTTTATAATGCTGTTTAGCAAATGTTTTTGTTCATTTAACTTAGTTTAATTATATATTCTGTGTTGTGTGATTATTTTATTAGGTTGATAACGCTGTTTAGCATTTAAAGTCTTCATTTCAAAGCTTTAAAAATAATGTATTAGGTGTTACTTATGACAATTTTGAGAGGGGTCTGGAACCTATCTCCCTCAATTCCCATTGACTTACATTATAAACTGGGTTTCAATTTACAACAGTTTCGATTTACAACCATTCCTTCTGGAACCTAACCCCGGCGTAAACTGAGGGCTACCTGTATAGTTAATGGGCTCTTATAAACGGCAACTAAACACACAAATAAGAATACATTATTAATCATTAGATACAATCTAACTTTTATACCAAAAAGGTGATTAATCAATGGATGTGATTCGCTAATTAATTTAGTTTAAAAGACATGAAAACCAAACACTTTTTTTATGATTCAGATAGAGAATACAATTATAAACCACTTTCAAATCTATTTCTATTATCTAATTTGCTTAATTCTCTTGGTAAGGGTCGTTAAATTATGCACATATGTATATGTGCAGATACCAATCAGCAGCTCCTGAGCCTACCTAGGTATGCTTTTCAACAAAGAATTAAAAAAAATAGATAAGAGGTAATTTGGAAAGTTGTTAAAATTGCATTGCTCTCACTGAATCATGAAAGAAGAAAAAAAATTGGGATTTATGTCCCTTTAAGCAAGCAAGAGGATGAAAATTGGTACAGCTCTAAATATGCCTTTTTCTGATTGGCACATAGGCTGTGGCCTGCTCACTTTCACTTGCAGCAGTACAGTGTGCATGTGAGCACAACTTTAACTGTGTGTTTAATTTCTTAAGTTTGGAAATGCGGGTTAATTTGAACACACAACAGTCCATAACACAGATGTGTGTGTGTGTATGTATGTGTGTGTGTGTGTGTGTGTGTGTGTGTGTGTGTGTGTGTGTATATATATATATATATATATATATATATATATATATGTGTGTGTGTGTGTGTGTGTGTGTATATATATATATATATATATATATAATTAATAAAAAACAATCCAATGAGATAGGTACCACTTACTTACATGTGCCCATTGGTGACCTCTGCACTTCTGCAGATGCTTGGAGGGAAATTGCTCATCAGAACCTATGCTCATTCACTGGATATTTTTTTTTCTTTCTTAAAAGGACCAGTAAATACAGTAGATTTGCATAATTGACAAATGCATGATAAAAAGACAATACAATAGCAATTTGTTTGAAATTCAAATGAGTAGATTTGTTTCTGACAAATTATAAACTTACGTCTATTTCCACTCCTCCTGTATCAGGTGACAGCCATCAGCCAATTACAAATGCATATATTCTGTGAATTCTTGCACATGCTCAGTAGGAGCTGGTGTCTCAAAAGGTGTAAATATAAAAAGACTGGGCACATTTTGTTAACGGAAGCAAATTGGTTGTTTAAAATTGCCTGCTCTATCTGAATCATGAAAGTTTAATTTTGACTTGAGTGTCCCTTTAACTCACTTTTGCATTGCCTCTGTCTCTTTACTATTCACAGTATTTTATTATTTTTAGTATTACAATTTTATGTAATAAGATCACACTTGATCCAGCCCTAAACAGAAACCAATTTGGGAATAATTGAATCCAAATAATATCAGCCTAATATCCTGGTGGCATTAGAAACTTTGATTTAAGATTATTCAAGTGTCATTCTTCGATAAAAAAAAAAAAAAATCAAAAAAAAAAATCATGGTGTTGCAATCAATTCAATAGCTGGTATTTTGATTCACTTTCCTATCAAATCATAATTAGATTACTGGGGGGAAAATAGCATCTTATCTTATTATATAGCTGTGTTAAGTGTAACAAATTAGACACTGCCCGCTGGCATACTCACAGAACTCTTACCCATTTTCATCAGCCACAAACACATTCTGAAAAACGGGAATTATTCTGACCATGAAGCATTAAATATATACGGACAGGTCACAGCCCTTTATGTCACGGAGCATTCTGTAACTAAATCCTAGTTCATGATCATCTCAACTCAATAGAAGATATTTGTCTTTTTGTATCTGAGTGGAAAATTAGATTAGAAGCTCTTCAGGCTGCATAAGTAAGCTGTGTATATCTGACTTTCACTCTTTCAGAACTGTTAGGCAATAAAATGCTTCTAGCCAAGCACAACACTATATCAGCTACAGTATACTGCCATTACTATTATTCATACTCAATTTGCCATAAGATCAAGTAAAAACCAATGTAATTTGTCACCTAAGGATGCATTTATCAAGCTGATGTTAACGTAGTGTTTACTGAATGCTTGAACCGCCCACTTGGGTGGCATATACAGGTATTATACCGCAGCTTATTGAAATGCACTGTACTTAAAATGCCATAATATTCAAAGTGACAGACAGCTACCACCAGGCTGGAACACAATCACAACAGTTAAAAATAAAATGCAATATTTTACTAGAAACATGTATTGTAATAAATGCTGCATTTAACAACATCATGCAGAAATTTAATAAAATGTAAAAAAAGGACTTGATTTATTATATAAAAATTATTTATTCAAAGCTACACACACACATTTTGAAGTAGAAACAATATAACTGTATCAGGAGAAAGAAAAAAATGTTCTGTATATTTTTTCCCCCAGTGTATTTAAGTCACCCCTCTATATTGTTACCAGTTATGGACGAGTAAAAATATTATACACATACAAGGTGGAGGAATATCACTATAGTTTACTAGTCAGGGGTTAAAAGTCTCTACACTAGCCTAGAGTGAAAAAGTTCTTAGTCCAAGGCAAAAATAGAGAAAACAAAAGATAGAGATGTTTTCCTGCTGCTTGCCCAGTACAAGAGGAAATGTCAAGGTGTGTGTGTACATTTTCATATCATTGCTGTTCTTACTGGGGGGGTTTTAGAGGCCAGAGCAAGGAAGCCAATTATAGGGTGTATCACTGGAGCCATAGGGAGTAATGTATAGTATGGATTATGAAGATTTAGGCTGCATATAATGAAGCACTTCTGAATTAGATTGACTAGAGGGCTCGTGCATACTAATAATGTACAGAAAGCCTCTGTGTGCCTATGTCAATAAGCTTCCATCGATATTGGAGCGTGCTCTGTATCTTGCCCTCTAAAAAGGTATAACCTCTGATTGGCTGTATCATTTCAGTCCCCCAAAAAATGTACTAATTGTATCATTTCAGCCTTAAACAAAATGGAGAGGAGCAAAACGGGTAATAAACATTAAAGTGAAGGTAAAGTTGTACCTATCTATAAACCCTAATGAATTAGTAATAGTTAAAAAAATGCAATCGCTAACTTTTTTTTTCAGAATGTATTAAAAGTGTATGTAAAAATAAAGGTTTATATTACCCCACCGTTATGTTCCTTACTCCTCCCATCAGCTATTTCCTTATCTTGGAGAGAGTGACGTATAGAGCGGTCCCACCCGCTCTATACGTGTCTCCAAAGCGAGTTCACAAGGATCCTATAAATTGCGCATGCGCATTGCGTCGACTACTCTCAGCAATGCGCATGCGGTGATATACTATGTTAATGCAAATCATTCATGATTGCAATAGGCATGCGCAAAACAGGAGCGCGCTTGTCTTACAAGCTCAAGAAATAATGTAAACGCATGCGCAGATCATCCAGGAGTCGGATGACGTAGGTTGACGGCCGCCTAACGGCCAGATTGTCAATTGGGTGCTGAAAAAACGTGACCTGCCATCAAAAAAAAAAAGACAGGTTGTATTTACGGATTGAACTAAAGTAAGTATAAAAGGCTAAAACTCTATTTATACTTAGAATTGAAAAAAATGATGAATTAAAGTGCTATTCATTTAGGGTGACAAGTGTAATTAGCTAATGCGATAGAGCGCACTTTACCTTCACTTTAAATTACAAAATTAAAACATTTGGGGGTTTTTTCGCGTCACACATTTACATTCATCTAGGAGATTAATACAGTTAATGCATCTCTTCCATGTCTCTAAAAAAACGCAGATGCAACTAGTACATATTATCTCCTTATACAATGTTAAAGATTCTTTTTTTATATAAACTCAGTAGAAGCATACCTACAAAAGGTCAAGGGTTAATCTTGAAAAATGATCAGTTAGGGTATTAAAAGCTTTGCTTCAGCTGTGGTACTGATCATAAGATTTTCTCTGGAGAAACTGCTGTCTGGTTAAGTGAAAGCATATGGATCAAGCGTACAGGAATCAACCTGTGACTGCGAGCAGTGGAACTTATCCCAGCACTGTCAGAATGCATAAGATCTGCATGGTGCTTTGCAGTGCAGAAAAGAACTGGCATTAAAAAGAACACTTGCCATTTAATAACACAAACAATACCCGAACATGAATGTAAAATATATTCTACCATTATTAATAAAACATCTAAATAGTTTAATTTTGCAAACACATTTTTTTTTTTAAATCCTTCACTGATGTATTTTGTCCTGCAACTTACCTCTGAATATTGTAATTCCTACTGCATTTAAATACTATATAGACTCACACTTTAAGGTGCAAATTTATGGGGTGGTGCCGTATGGTATAAGTGTGCCGGCAACATCCTGGGATGCCGTTGGTTCACTATATGTACCATAAGAGGACCATAATCCAGTGGATGGTATCTGCTGGTGGGGTACTCATGAGTGCCCACCAATCCCATAGTATAATGTCACCGTTATCACAGATAATATTATTTTTGAAGTCTGGGAGGTATATCAATATCTACGTGGGATGGAAGAAATTTTTTCTTTCCACACACGATGTGGATGCCACTCATGGGACAATAAAAGGTCATCAAAAGGGAGGATTCCAGTTGAAAATTAATGGACATTATGTGCCTTTCAATTCATACACCTGTACAAGATGAGAGCAGTGCTACCTGTTCATGTTGTTTTGTTGTGTATTTTACACAGGTTACTGTGTTACTCGTTATAAGTCGATACTGGTAACAGGATGTAACACGGACACTAGGGCTCCACTATTGGGGCTTTAGATACAGTATATATATATATTATATATATATATATATATATATATATATATATATATAATGATACTGTATTACACTATTGCATCTGTGCTTTATGGTGTTTTTATGTTACTCTCTTGTCTTGTCTCCTCAGTGTAATCCAGCCAAATTCTATTGTCTAACAACAGGCAGGGTTACTCAGTGTTGCATTGACAACATGACAGTTACCCTGGGGACACAAGTTGTACTCTTGAGATGTTTTAATTTTGGATGATTCTGAGTACAGCAATACTTGCACTGTATGTAGTGTAACCACTATGTTAATCTTGCTGTGATAGATACACCAACACTTTAGTGATAACTGCATTGTACATTATCTCTGCACTTACAGAAATGTCATTGTCTGCTACTGGTGGTAATTATTTCACTTAGTTAAGGTTTGTTACTGTACGCAATTTGTTGTCATTTCACTTAGTTTGAGATAGTTATTTTTGCAATATTTAGTCACACTATTCGGTGAAACCGGAAGTGATGTCACTTTAACTTCCGGTTTGCCAGGTTTTATCACAGATGTTTTTCTGCCAGTCACTAGTTAGGTACTTGCTCATATGCTGAGAAAGGTTTACTAGATGGATGGTGCTACACTTGGGCATGTCATTAATTATATGTTATAATACATCCCTGGCGAAACCGGAAGTGGAAACATTGTTAACGTCCGGTTTTTCGGCTGGGTGGAATGCACAGATGCGTTCCAAATCACTGTTTGGCACAAATTTTCATGAGAGGGGTATTTGAGAGCTTTGTTTGTCACTATATATTGTCGGATTGAACACCATATATGTTCACTTTTTGATCTGATGAAAGGAATATCATATTCCTGAAACGTCATCCAATAAAGTTGACCTTTTTGTTTGAAAATCCTGAGAGTGCATTTTTTACTGGAAATATTATTTGCTTATTTGCACCCAGGTGGCTGATCGTGGAGGGAGGATTAGTTTTCTGCTGATATATATATATATATATATATATATATATATATATATATATATATATATATATATATATATATATATATATATATATACACACACATACACACATACATATATACACATACATACATACATACACACACAGTTGTATGCAAAAGTTTGCACCCCTGATAATTTCCATGATTTTCATTTATAAATAATTGGGTGTTTGGATCAGCAATGTCATTTTGATCTATCAAATAACTGAAGGTCACAGTAATATTTCAGTTGTGAAATAAGGTTTATTGGATTAACAGAAAATGTTATTTTTTTTTTTTTAATGTTACGTTATGTTATTTAAAAATAAGCAAAACTATACATTTTTTTTAAAAATCAAACTTTATGGGCTATATAAATAGATCATCTACAAAACATATATGCAAAGAAAAAATGAGTGTATAATGTCCCTTTAAGGTGGCCAATTGCAAGTTGTTCTCTTTGACTCTCCTGTGAAGAGTGGCAACATGGGGGCCTCAAAACAACTCTCAAATGACCTGAAAACAAAGATTGTTCAACATTATGGTTTAGGGGAAGGCTGCAAAAAGCAATCACAGAGATTTAAGCTGTCAGTGTCCACTGTGAGGAACATAATGAGGAAATGGAAGACCACAGGCACAGTTCTTGTTAAGGCCAGAAGTATAATATCAGAGAGGCAAAAGATGGTGAGAATGGTCAAAAACAGCCCACAGATCACCTCCAAAGACCTACAACATAATCTTGCTGCAGATGGTGTCACTGTGCATTGTTCAACAATTCAGCGCACTTTGCACAAGGAGAAGCTGTATGGGAGAGTGATGTGGAAGAAGCCTTTTCTGCACACACGCCACAAACAGAGTCGCTTGACGTATGCAAACGCACATTTGGACAAGCCAGCTTCATTTTGGAAGAAGGTGCTGTGGACTGATGAAACAAATATTTAGTTATTTGGTCATAACAAGGGTTGTTATGCATGGTGGCAAAAGAACACAGCGTTCCAAGACAAACACTTGCTACCCACAATAAAATTTGGTGGATGTTCCATCATGCCGTGGGGCTGTGTGGCCAGTGCCGCTACTGGGAATCTTGTTAAAGTTGAGAGTCGCATGGATTCCACTCAATATCAGCAGATACTTGAGAATAATGTTGAGGAATCAGTCACAAAGTTATTTGAAATGCAAGAATGTAAGTTTAGATGCCGACCCGTTTTTGGTGAACAACCTGGGTTGTCCTTGCTGATTGGTGGATAAATTCATCCACCAATAAAAAAGTTCAGAGTACTAAACAAAAAAAAAAGCTTATATGCCTTTTTCAAATAAAGATAGCAAGAGAACAAATAAAAATTGATAATAGGAGTAAATTAGAAAGTTGTTTAAAATTGCATGCTCTATCTGAATCACGAAAGAAAAAAAACATAATTTATGTAAGAACTTACCTGATAAATTCATTTCTTTCATATTAGCAAGAGTCCATGAGCTAGTGACGTATGGCATATACATTCCTACCAGGAGGGGCAAAGTTTCCCAAACCTTAAAATGCCTATAAATACACCCCTCACCACACCCACAAATCAGTTTAACGAATAGCCAAGAAGTGGGGTGATAAGAAAAAAGTGCGAAAGCATAAAAAATAAGGAATTGGAATAATTGTGCTTTATACAAAAAAATCATAACCACCACAAAAAAAGGGTGGGCCTCATGGACTCTTGCTAATATGAAAGAAATGAATTTATCAGGTAAGTTCTTACATAAATTATGTTTTCTTTCATGTAATTAGCAAGAGTCCATGAGCTAGTGACGTATGGGATAATGACTACCCAAGATGTGGATCTTTCCACGCAAGAGTCACTAGAGAGGGAGGGATAAAATAAAGACAGCCAATTCCTGCTGAAAATAATCCACACCCAAAATAAAGTTTAATGAAAACATAAGCAGAAGATTCAAACTGAAACCACTGCCTGAAGTACTTTTCTACCAAAAACTGCTTCAGAAGAAGAAAACACATCAAAAATGGTAGAATTTAGTAAAAGTATGCAAAGAGGACCAAGTTGCTGCTTTGCAAATCTGATCAACCGAAGCTTCATTCCTAAACGCCCAGGAAGTAGAAACTGACCTAGTAGAATGAGCTGTAATCCTTCGAGGCGGAGTTTTACCCGACTCGACATAGGCATGATGAAATAAAGATTTCAACCAAGATGCCAAAGAAATGGCAGAAGCTTTCTGGCCTTTTCTAGAACCGGAAAAGATGACAAATAGACTAGAAGTCTTTCGGAAAGACTTAGAGCTTTGTATTATTATGTTGAAGCTACTAACAGCATCCAAAGAATGCAATGATTTCTCCTTAGAATTCATAGGATTAGGACATAATGAAGGAACCACAATTTCTCTACTAATGTTGTTAGAATTCACAACCTTAGGTAAAAAATTCAAAAGAAGTTTGCAGCACCGCCTTATCCTGATGAAAAATCAGAAAAGGAGACTCACAAGAAAGAGCAGATAATTCAGAGACTCTTCTGGCAGAAGAGATGGCCAAAAGAAACAAAACTTTCCAAGAAAGTAATTTAATGACCAAAGAATACATGGGTTCAAAAGGAGGAGCTTGAAGAGCCCCCAGAACCAAATTCAAACTCCAAGGAGGAGAAATTGACTTAATGACAGGTTTTATATGAACCAAAGCTTGTACAAAACAATGAATATCAGGAAGATTAGCAATCTTTCTGTGAAAAAGAACAGAAAGAGCAGAGATTTGTCCATTCAAGGAACTTGCGGACAAACCTTTATCTAAACCATCCTGAAGAAACTGTAAAATTCTCGGTATTCAAAAAGAATGCCAAGAAAAATGATGAGAAAGACACTAAGAAATATAAGTCTTCCAGACTCTATAATATATCTCTCTAGATACAGATTTACGAGCCTGTCACATAGTATTAATCACAGAGTCAGAGAAACCTCTTTGACCAAGAATCAAGCGTTCAAACTCCATACCTTAAAATTTAAGGATTTGAGATCCTGATGGAAGAAAGGACCTTGCGACAGAAAGTCTGGTCTTAACGGAAGAGTCCACAGCTGGCAAGAGGCCATCCGGACAAGATCCGCATACCAAAACCTGTGAGGCCATGCTGGAGCTACCAGCAGGACAAACGAGCATTCCTTTAGAATCTTGGAGAATACTCTTGGAAGAAGAACTAGAGGCGGAAAGATATAGGCAGGATGATACTTCCAAGGAAGTGATAATGCATCCACTGCCGCCGCCCGAGGATCCCGGGATCTGGACAAATACCAGGGAAGTTTCTTGTTTAGATGAGAAGCCATCAGATCTATTTCTGGGAGTTCCCACATTTGAACAATCTGAAGAAATACCTCTGGGTGAAGAGACCATTCGCCCGGATGCAACGTTTGGCGACTGAGATAATCCGCTTCCCAATTGTCTATACCTGGGATATGAACCGCAGAGATTAGACAGGAGCTGGATTCCGCCCAAACCAAAATTCGAGTTACTTCTTTCATAGCCAGAGGACTGTGAGTCCCTCCTTGATGATTGATGTATGCCACAGTTGTGACATTGTCTATCTGAAAACAAATGAACAACTCTCTCTTCAGAAGAGGCCAAGACTGAAGAGCTCTGAAAATTGCACGGAGTTCCAAAATATTGATCGGTAATCTCACCTCCTGAGATTCCCAAACCCCTTGTGCCGTCAGAGACCCCCACACAGCTCCCCAACCTGTAAGACTTGCATCTGTTGAGATTATAGTCCAGGTCGGAAGAACAAAGAAGCCCCCTGAACTAAACGATGGTGATCTGTCCACCACATCAGAGAGCGTCGTATAATCGGTTTAAAGATATTAATTGAGATATCTTTGTGTAATCCCTGCACCATTGGTTCAGCATATCACCACCTCCATAGGAGGCAAAGTTTGTAAAACTGATTTGTGGGTGTGGTGAGGGGTGTATTTATAGGCATTTTAAGGTTTGGGAAACTTTGCCCCTCCTGGTAGGAATGTATATCCCATACGTCACTAGCTCATGGACTCTTGCTAATTACATGAAAGAAATGTGGGTTCAGTGTCCCTTTAAGTCTTTTTAATGCACTGTATTCTGTATGTATTTTAAGGACATTATTGAATTTCAAAGAAATTTTACACCCCTTTTGCTTCTGTTTAAAAATCATGCTTGTCTCACACTACCTAGAGGCCAAAACCAAATTCTGTGACCTACAAACTTTTCTTCAAAATTCAGCAAGTTGCCTAAACCAGCTATAAACTAGTGGTGTACACAGCTTTTATGCTGCCCTAGGCACTGGGAAAACCGCTGCTCTCCAACTGCAGGAATTTTAGCTCCTATTTACCTTGTATTTCTCACAACTGGAGGACAGGAATGCATAAATGTTGTCACACACCCTCACTAGAAAACTAGGGATCATTAATATGTAATAAATTAACAAATAAGACATCTGAAGAACATTGTAATGGGAAGGTATTATGTCACAGAAATACCTCTCAAAATGTGCAGCGTCACCTAAACCCTAGTCGGTATAGGCCAAAATACACCCCTGGGACACACTCATTTACAGCTAGCCCTAATTGGCCATAATTAATTGCAATAAGATAAGCATACTCCCCAGGGTTTTCCAACTGACCTTTTCAAATGCAATTAAAACATTTGGTATATAGTTTTTCAACCATTTTTAATGTAGCTGCTGATATATACAAAGCATATTAAAAAAAAAAAGATTAATATCCATTTAAATAAAATAAATGGGCAAATACCATATAAAAAAAATTGACATAGTAGAAAGACACTATATCCCACTCGGCTTTTAAATATACAGTTGCTCTCTTTGTGATCATTAGCCTTGATAATATAGCAGAAACAGTATTGACAGATTACGATCTCACGACTGGGTGAGTTGTTATATGTCTATTACCAGATAAATGGTACCCTGCAACACGATAACGAGAGTTTAAGTTGCCCCCAATATCTAGAGGTCATGTTAACATAACAGGGAGAAAAAAAAGATCATTAAAACGTTTAAAGGCACTCAAAGAAATAAAGTGGAGTCTGACTACAATATCCAATGTGTCTGAACATAATGCTATAGAACTTGCATGATATGCCAAGATAAATGTCTTTAAATCACCAATGTTTTGTTTAATGCCATATGCTCCCAAGAAGCAGGTGCATTATTTACAGCCAATCGAGCAAAAGGGAATTAATTCCTAATCAAAAGAAGCCATCACAGCCATAAAATATCTCATCTTAACAGTTTCTGCTGGTTTCAGGCTACAAACAGAGTACATATAATGGTGCAATATATTCTGTTTGTTCTACTGCCAAGAGCAACTTAGCATTGCATAGGTAAGGATAAATGACAAGAAATTGTTGTCTATCTATTATGTGCATCCACGAGAAAGAGGCCGCTTGCGGTAACAACTGCTTTATTAAATGTTTATTTACATTTAAGGACTTTCATAAATTAATAATATGGGAATGTATTAAACGATAACCTTGCAGAATACGTTGTTAATGCACATTCTGCTGAATAAATTCCAAGGAAAACGGGTTATATTGGCGGTTTATCTGGTTAACTCAGAATACAAATAACGGAAGTTGTTTGTGGCTATGGTAATTTATATTTAAAGGAGGGGAAAAAATCAACTGAAAGTTTGGAAACATTAAACTTTGTGACATTAAACTCAAAATGAAATCCCACATAAAAACAGTAAATCATTCCTAAACTGCAAAACAAAGAAAACATTTTCCAGCAAATATTTTGAAATACACGGAGCATAAAATAATTATGTACATATGATAGAATTTTTTCTTTTTTTAAAAAAGAAGAACAAAAGGGATGGCTAAATATTAATTCTACGGTTTATACCAGAACCTGAGAAATCCTAGAATCACAAAAACCAATGAGAAACGCTTCTTTATATTTTAATTCAGTTCCCTAACTTTTTGGTTTAGTCTACATATATTTAGATACCAATTTAAACCTGGCCTCCTAAATATTCTGTATGGCTCCTAAGTTTGATATAAAATAGTCAACTTCTCATTTCTAAAATGAATAATCGATTAATTATTAAAGGATTACTTTCTGTTATAATTTTTAAGCTAAACAACTAACACTTTAAAGTTAATAAACATTAATTAAAACCTACTGACCTATATTTTCTCCAAAACAAAGTTTCATAACGTTCTAAAAGTTATATCTTTTATTCGCCGATGATGTCACGTTATCCTGCCCACTATTTTCAGCACTGCATGTTCAAAATACTTAAACCAATAACTTTGTGTTTAAAGCGCCATTTTGAAACCTAGGTATTGTAAACGGATTGGTACAGAGCAAAGGAAACCCACGGAGTGGGTTTGGAAAACAATTACATTTGCAGACAAGATTTCTGATATACGGTAGAGATATGTTAATGAAATGCTATTGATAAAAAGCGTATTTGGGGTAGTTAGTAACAGGCATAGAAAATATTTACTTACAGTGGCCCTTTAATAATCGACTTCTAGCGTCTACATTTTTGGATTTTCATTCATAATCTCAAAATAAAATTCTCAGTTTTCTGTTAATTTTTATCAAAGTTATTTTTTTTTTTTTTTTTTACAAACAAGTTTTCTTTTTTTTCTTTTTTTAGTATAGAAAATGTTTCAACTGCCTTTCTGCTCTTCCTTCTCTACCTCTATAATGAAACTACAACATGTTCAGTAGTGGTTTGTACTTTAAAATGTACGATCTGGATCATTGTGATGAAAATAGCTATTTTGTTAGGTGCAGAACAAAAAGAGATTCTTCCAGACAAGGTTAGGAAATGAAATGTGATCAAATGAGTGAAATTCAAGCATAAGTCTGTCACCAGGTGGATGGAGTTAACAGTCACCAGGTGAACACGTGTATATTTATAAAAAGTACAAAATTATTTTCACACTGTGGATAAGCCGGGCAAGATTCATTTGTCCGTGCCTCATTTCTTAACACTTATCTGCAAAAGCAGAAGCATGAACACGTTTCACCAACCATTCATGTCCGCTAATTGTTCAATTAAGAAAAGCAATGAAAAGTATAATGTGATACTGTACATAAAGGGCACCGCAGTTGTTATTGTTTTTAAGTTTCCTCTACGGGAAAATTAAATTTAATAGCTGCCGGAGATATGGTGAGACTCTAAAGGGTTTTATTTTTTACCTATCTGCTGTGGCATTGGGGCCTAAAGGCAGCTGATAATGGTACAGCGTGTATGGCAGCGCAGTATGTGCCTTACAAAATATTTATCAATATTAAAAGGACAAAAATGACATCATCCAACCGACTATACGTCTAACCCCCGCAAAGAGGCTGAACACAAAGGAAAACTCCAGCTCAGGAACCGCATTTATAGCAGCTGACAGTTTTTCGCAGCTCTGTACGACTGCTACTTCTGATTGGCTAAATGGTCACGTTCTGCTCAGCAACTGCAATGCATGTGGCCCCGAGTTGGACATTACCTGTGCGGCGAACCCCTTTGTGGGGGTTAAACACATAGGCCTCAGATATAAGTAATACAAACATGGCATGCCCTAACAATTTAGAGTAGATGCCCTATTAATACATTTGATTTTCATTGAGAATGCAAAATTATCGAGGGACCAGTAAATTCAGCAGATTAGCATAATCAACAAATGCATGATAAAAAGACAATCCACAATAGCACTTAGTCTGAACTTCAAATGAGGAGTAGATTTTTTTCAGACAAATTTCAAAGTTATGTCCATTTCCACTCCCCCTGTATCATGTGACAGCCATCAGCCAATCACAAATGCATATAGGCATATTCTGTGAATTCTTGCACATGCTCAGTAGGAGCTGGTGACTCACTAAATGTAAATATAATAAGACTGTGCACATTTTGTTAATGGAAGTAAATTGGAAAGTTGTTTAAAATTTCCTGCTTTATCTGAATCATGAATGTTTAATTTTGACTTGTGTCCTTTTAATCTGTTAACCCCACTACTGCCAGAGATGCTATAATGCATTAGATCAGGGCTCATATTGTATGAGCCAGGTAAAGACTTATCAGGATCTGGGGGTAAAATTCTGCCCTTACTGCTGATAATTGCCAAGCTCTACATTACACAGAGAAATGCCACCTCCCTCTCTGCTGCAGAAGCGCCTATATAAAAAAAATAATCTAACGCGTACAAGAGATGAGATGCACTGTGGTGTTCACTCTGAAACTATATACCACCCGGGAAAGCTGCTAACTATGCAAAAAATAAACGTAATACGATTAATATTAGGGTCAACGTTTAGCATGTCTACTTGCTCTTTAGCCCAATATATAGCATAACTATTAATTTAATGTTAATTATAACGTTTGATCAGTGTGTTTTAGCTTTGTATGATTAAGGGTTCTCTACCCGAAACGTCACCTTTTTATTCCAGTATGTGGAAATAAAGATATTTTTATACTGCAAGGTGCTGCCTTCTTTTGTGTATTCATTTAATGAGTGCAGCTGCAAGATTTTGCTTTCTTTCTTCATTAGCAGGGTGGTCTGTGCAGCGACCAAGATAGTATAGATATTACTGGACTAAAATATAAAAGTAAAAGCAAATAGATGAATAAATAATATATATGTGTGTATATATAGACACACACACAGACATTTTGTTTTTTTGTGAGTGTTTTGTTTTTTTGTTTTTTTTATAAGAACCGCTCTTCCAAGAATTTGCTAATAAGTAACAAGGGCAGGTCAGTTAGTGATCGAAATAAAGCTAGAACTTCCAGCAATTACTCAAGGTTGCTGTAATGTGTTTGGACTTTTATAAAATGAAGCCTTTGGCTGGTTGCAAATGGTTCTCCATAGCTACAATCTGTTTCCTCTGCCAGATCAACTTGATTAATAAAGATTATGTTCCGTGAAAAAGTATTACAAGCAAAAGCAAAAAAATAAAAAATATACTTAGATTAAAGCCTGTAAGTAAATCACACAAATAGGTTGTTCTGGAGTTTCCTGCGGGGGAAAGTAATTTTTCCAAGAAAATATTTCACAAATATCACAAGTCTAATCTACATGCTGAGAGGGGAGGGTGGCAAAATCAGGTAAATGGATTAACACAGCAATGGAATTGGATTTGAAAAATCATGTATATGAAATATACAAGTGGTTAAATTTACTTATGGCTCACTATGAAATCTCAGATTCATAGCTGCCAACATTAAAAAACAGAATTTATGCTTACCTGATAAATTACTTTCTCAAACGGTGTGTCCGGTCCACGGCGTCATCCTTACTTGTGGGAATATCTCTTCCCCAACAGGAAATGGCAAAGAGTCCCAGCAAAGCTGGCCATATAGTCCCTCCTAGGCTCCGCCCACCCCAGTCATTCGACCGACGGACAGGAGGAAAAAATAGGAGAAACCATAGGGTGTCGTGGTGACTGTAGTTAGAGAAAATAATTAATCGGACCTGATTAAAAAACCAGGGCGGGCCATGGACCGGACACACCGTTGGAGAAAGTAATTTATCAGGTAAGCATAAATTCTGTTTTCTCCAACATTGGTGTGTCCGGTCCACAGCGTCATCCTTACTTGTGGGAACCAATACCAAAGCTTTAGGACACGGATGAAGGGAGGGAGCAAATCAGGTTACCTAAACGGAAGGAACCACGGCTTGCAAAACCTTTCTCCCAAAAATAGCCTCCGAAGAAGCAAAAGTATCAAATTTGTAAAATTTGGCAAAAGTGTGCAGTGAAGACCAAGTCGCTGCCTTACATATCTGATCAACAGAAGCCTCGTTCTTAAAGGCCCATGTGGAAGCTACAGCCCTAGTGGAGTGAGCTGTGATTCTTTCAGGAGGCTGCCGTCCGGCAGTCTCATAAGCCAATCGGATGATGCTTTTAAGCCAAAAGGAAAGAGAGGTAGAAGTTGCTTTTTGACCTCTCCTTTTACCAGAATAGACGACAAACAGAGAAGAAGTTTGTCTGAACTCTTTTGTGGCTTCTAAGTAGAATTTTAGAGCACGGACTACATCTAAATTGTGTAGCAAACGTTCCTTCTTTGAAAACTGGATTCGGACACAAAGAAGGTACAACTATCTCCTGATTAATATTTTTGTTGGAAACAACCTTTGGTAGAAAACCAGGCTTAGTACGTAAAACAACCTTATCTGAATGGAACACCAGATAGGGGGGAGTACACTGTAAAGCAGATAACTCAGAAACTCTTCTAGCAGAAGAAATAGCAACCAAAAACAAAACTTTCCAAGATAACAACTTAATATCTATGGAATGTAAAGGTTCAAACGGAACCCCTTGAAGAACTGAAAGAACTAGATTTAAACTCCAGGGAGGAGCCAAAGGTCTGTAAACAGGCTTGATCCTAACCAAAGCCTGAACAAATGCTTGAACATCTGGCACAACTGCCAGTCGTTTGTGTAGTAGGACAGATAAAGCAGAAATCTGTCCCTTTAGAGAACTCGCAGATAATCCTTTATCCAAACCTTCTTGTAGAAAGGAAAGAATCCTAGGAATCTTTATCTTATTCCATGGGAATCCCTTGGATTCACACCAGCAGATATATATTTTCCATATTTTATGGTAAATCTTTCTAGTTACCGGTTTTCTGGCTTGAACCAGAGTATCTATCACGGAATCTGAAAACACACGCTTTGATAGAATCAAGCGTTCAATCTCCAAGCCGTCAGCTGGAGGGAGACCAGATTTGGATGTTCGAATAGACCCTGAACAAGAAGGTCCTGTCTCAAAGGTAGCTTCCATGGTGGAACCAATGACATATTCACCAGGTCTGCATACCAAGTCCTGCGTGGCCACGCAGGAGCTATCAAGATCACCGAGGCCCTCTCCTGTTTGATCCTGGCTACCAGCCTGGGAATGAGAGGAAACGGTGGAAACACATAAGCTAGGTTGAAGGTCCAAGGCGCTATTAGTGCATCCACTAGAGTCGCTTTGGGATCCCTGGATCTGGACCCGTAGCAAGGAACCTTGAAGTTCTGACGAGACGCCATCAGATCCATATCTGGAATGCCCCATAGTTGCGTCAACTGGGTAAAGATCTCCGGGTGGAGTTCCCACTCCCCCGGATGGAATGTCTGACGACTCAAATAATCCGCTTCCCAGTTTTCCACACCTGAAATGTGGATCGCAGATAGGTGGCAGGAGTGATTCTCCGCCCATTGTATTATTTTGGTCACTTCTTTCATCGCCAGGGAACTCCTTGTTACCCCCTGATGATTGAGATACGCAACAGTCGTCATGTTGTCTGATTGGAATCTTATGAATCTGGCCTTTGCTAGCTGAGGCCAAGCCCTGAGAGCATTGAATATCGCTCTTAGTTCCAGAATGTTTATCGGGAGAAGAGACTCTTCCCGAGACCACAGTCCCTGTGGCTTCAGGGATTCCCAGACCGCGCCCCAGCCCACTAGGCTGGCGTCGGTCGTGACGATGACCCACTCTGGACTGCGGAAGCTCATTCCCTGGGATAGGTGATCCTGGGTTAGCCACCAACGGAGTGAGTCTCTGGTCTTCTGATCTACTTGAATCACTGGAGACAAGTCTGTATAGTCCCCATTCCACTGTTTCAGCATGCACAGTTGTAATGGTCTTAGATGAATTTGCGCAAAAGGAACTATGTCCATTGCTGCAACCATCAATCCTACTACTTCCATGCACTGAGCTACGGAAGGACGAGGAATAGAATGAAGAACTTGACAAGCGTTTAGAAGTTTTGACTTTCTGACTTCTGTCAAGAAAATCCTCATTTCTAAGGAATCTATTATTGTTCCCAAGAAGGGAACTCTTGTCAACGGAGACAGGGAACTTTTTTTTATGTTCACCTTCCATCCGTGAGATCTGAGAAAGGCCAGAACGATGTCTGAGTGAGCCTTTGCTTTTGAAAGAGACGACGCTTGTACTAGAATGTCGTCCAAGTACGGTACTACTGCAATGCCCCTTGGTCTTAGAACCGCTAGAAGGGATCCGAGTACCTTTGTGAAAATCCTTGGAGCAGTGGCTAACCCGAATGGGAGGGCCACAAACTGGTAATGTTTGTCCAGAAAGGTGAACCTTAGGAACTGATGATGTTCTTTGTGGATAGGGATATGTAGATACGCATCCTTTAGATCCACGGTAGTCATAAATTGACCTTCCTGAATTGTGGGTAGAATCGTTCGAATGGTTTCCATCTTGAACGATGGTACTCTGAGAAATTTGTTTAGGATCTTTAAATCCAGGATTGGTCTGAAAGTTCCCTCTTTTTTGGGAACTACAAACAGATTTGAGTAAAATCCCATTCCTTGTTCCGCCGTTGGAACTGGGTGTATCACTCCCATCTTTAACAGGTCTTCTACACAATGTAAGAATGCCTGTCTCTTTATTTGGTTTGAGGATAAGTGAGACATGTGGAACCTTCCCCTTGGGGGTAGTTCCTTGAATTCCAGAAGATAACCCTGAGAAACTATTTCTAGCGTCCAGAGATCCTGAACATCTCTTGCCCAAGCCTGAGCAAAGAGAGAGAGTCTGCCCCCCACTAGATCCGGTCCCGGATCGGGGGCTACTCCTTCATGCTGTTTTGTTAGCAGCGGCAGGCTTCTTGGCCTGCTTACCCTTGTTCCAGGCTTGCATCGGTTTCCAGGCTGGTTTGGTCTGTGAGGTATTACCCTCTTGCTTAGATAATGCAGAATTAGAGCCCGGTCCGTTCCTGAAATTACGAAAGGAACGAAAATTAGACTTATTCTTGGCTTTGAAAGGTCTATCTTGTGGGAGGGCGTGGCCCTTTCCCCCAGTGATGTCTGAGATAATCTCTTTCAATTCTGGCCCAAAGAGAGTTTTACCCTTGAAGGGGATATTAAGCAATTTTGTCTTGGATGATACATCCGCTGACCAAGACTTTGCAAACCCTGAATTTTTCGCAGCTAATCTAGCTATTTGCAAAGCGGCATCTAAAATAAAAGAGTTAGCCAACTTAAGTGCGTGAACTCTGTCCATAACCTCCTCATATGGAGTCTCTCTACTGAGCGACTTTTCTAGTTCCTCGAACCAGAACCACGCTGCTGTAGTGACAGGAACAATGCACGAAATGGGTTGAAGAAGGTAACCTTGCTGTATAAAAATCTTTTTAAGCAAACCCTCCGATTTTTTATCCATAGGATCTTTGAAAGCACAATTATCCTCGATAGGAATAGTAGTGCGCTTGTTTAGAGTAGAAACTGCCCCCTCGACCTTAGGGACTGTCTGCCATAAGTCCTTTCTGGGGTCGACCATAGGAAATAATTTCTTAAATATAGGAGGGGGAACAAAAGGTATGCCGGGCTTCTCCCATTCCTTATTCACTATATCCGCCACCCGCTTGGGTATAGGAAAAGTGTCGGGGTGCACCGGAACCTCTAGGAACTTCCAGAGTAGATAACACCTCCTTAAGCAGTGCGCGGAGATGTTCTAATTTAAATTTAAATGTCACAACATCAGGTTCAGCCTGTTGGGAAATTTTTCCTGAATCTGAAATTTCCCCATCTGACAAAACCTCCCTCATGGCCCCTTCAGATTGGTGTGAGGGTATGTCAGAACAATTATCATCAGCGCCCTCCTGCTCTTCAGTGTTTAAAACAGAGCAATCGCGCTTTCTCTGATATGCAGGCATTTTGGATAAAATATTTTCTATGGAGTTATCCATTACAGCCGTCAATTGTTGCATGGTAATAAGCATTGGCGCGCTAGAAGTACTAGGGGCCTCCTGCGTGGGCAAAACTGGTGTAGACACAGAAGGAGATGATGTAGAACCATGTCTACTCCCTTCATCTGATGAATCATCTTGGGCAACTTCATTATCTGTGACAGTACTGTCCTTAGTTTGTTTGGACGCTTTGGCACAATTATCACATAATTTAGAAGGGGGAGACACATTGACTTTCATACATATAGAACATAGCTTATCTGAAGGCACAGACATGTTAAACAGGCTTAAACTTGTCAGTAAAACACAAAAACCGTTTTAAACTGTCTCTTTAAATTTTAAACAGAGCACACTTTATTACTGAATATGTGAAAAAATATGAAGGAAATGTTCAATATTTACCAAAATTTCAGCACAGTGTCTTAAAGCATTAAAAGTATTGCACACCAATTTTCAGAGCTTTAACCCTTAAAATAACGAAACCGGAGCCGGTTACAGTTTTAACCCCTCTACAGTCCCAGCTACAGCCTTTGCTGCGACTCTACCAAGCCCAGAGGGGAATACGATACCAAATGACGCCTTCTAGGAACTTTTCCAACTATTTTCAGGTCCTCACACATGCATCTGCATGTCTTGCTCTCAAAAACAACTGCGCAGTAATGGCGCGAAAATGAGGCTCAGCCTACAACTGGGAAGGCCCTTCCTGACTGGAAAAGGTGTCTAACAAAGTGCCTGACGTTAAAAAAACGTTCCCCAAGTTTATAAATGTGAAATACCAGCATAAACATGTATAAAATGCCCAAATAAAGCAATCGATTTTGCCCATAAAAGTGTCTACCAGTTTTATAGCCCATATTAAGCCCTTTATTCTGCTTGAGACTAAGAAAATGGCTTACCGGTCCCCATGAGGGGAAATGACAGCCTTCCAGCATTACACAGTCTTGTTAGAAATATGGCTAGTCATACCTTAAGCAGAAAAGTCTGCTAACTGTTTCCCCCAACTGAAGTTACTTCATCTCAACAGTCCTATGTGGAAACAGCAAAGGATTTTAATTACTGTCTGCTAAAATCATCTTCCTCTCACAAACAGAATTCTTCATCTCTTTCTGTTTCAGAGTAAATAGTACATACCAGCACTATTTTAAAATAACAAACTCTTGATAGTAGAATAAAAAACTACAACTAAACACCACATACTCTTAACCATCTCCGTGGAGATGTTGCCTGTGCAACGGCAAAGAGAATGACTGGGGTGGGCGGAGCCTAGGAGGGACTATATGGCCAGCTTTGCTGGGACTCTTTGCCATTTCCTGTTGGGGAAGAGATATTCCCACAAGTAAGGATGACGCCGTGGACCGGACACACCAATGTTGGAGAAATAAAAATCCAGGAATCCTTTGCAGAACAGCAATCAAGTAAGCATATTACGGTAGTGTTGACCAAATACACTAATGATTTCTAAATTTGCCAAAAGCATGCACAAAGTATTAATCCATGTATTCAATCTAATTTGTAAACTGCAGGAGATTCACAGATATCAGATCATTAGATACATTATGTCAGTGATTTTCAACCTTTTTTTTGCCGTGGCACACTTTTTTACATTAAAAAATCCTGCGGCACACCACCATCCCATATACATACATATACTGTGTATATATATATATATATATATATATATATACACACACACTGTACTGTGCTGTCATGCCATGCCTTCTACAAACTATACATGACATATCGACATTCATTCACAAACAATCATAATGATAGTCTCTGAATAAATGTCAATATGTCATGGCTGTAAATGATGCCTGATGAGCATACCCCCCCCCCCCGGGCGCACGCACCGGGAAAAGTGTTATCTGTTAGGAAAAAGATTACATGTGGAGCACCTCCCTCTTCCTCTCCAGTGAGTCTCCAGTCCTCCAGTCATGTTCCTTGTGCTGAGAAGGAATGTGAGTGACGTGACCTGGCTGGAACTGTTCTGGAGGAGGAGCAAAGCTGCGCCAGCATGCATGGGGAATTAAAGTG
>NC_069503.1:1045813192-1045840692 GCF_027579735.1 Bombina bombina
TCTTGGAGAAAGGACAATATCCTAGGAATCCTAACCTTACTCCATGAGTAACTCTTGGATTCACACCAATAAAGATATTTACGCCATATCTTATGGTAGATTTTCCTGGTGACAGGCTTTCGTGCCTGTATTAAGGTATCAATGACTGACTCGGAGAAGCCACGCCTTGATAGAATCAAGCGTTCAATCTCCATGCAGTCAGTTTCAGAGAAATTAGATTTGGATGATTGAAAGGACCTTGTATTAGAAGGTCCTGTCTCAGAGGTTGAGTCCATGGTGGAAGAGATGATATGTCCACTAGGTCTGCATACCAGGTCCTGCGTGGCCACGAAGGCGCTATCAGAATCACCGATGCTCTCTCCTGTTTGATTTTGGCAATCAGTCGAGGGAGCAGAGGAAACGGTGGAAACACATAAGCCAGGTTGAAGAACCAAGGAGCTGCTAGAGCATCTATCAGCGTCGCTTCTGGGTCCCTGGACCTGTGTCCGTAACAAGGAAGCTTGGTGTTCTGGCGAGACGCCATGAGATCCAGTTCTAGTTTGCCCCAACGATGGACCAGTTGAGCAAACACCTCCGGATGGAGTTCCCACTTCCCCGGATGAAAAGTCTGACGACTTAGAAAATCTGCCTCCCAGTTCTCTATGCCTGGGATGTGGATCGCTGACAGGTGGCAAGAGTGAGACTCTGCCCAGCGAATTATCTTTGAGACTTCTAACATAGCTAGGGAACTCCTGGTTCCCCCTTGATGGTTGATGTAAGCCACAGTCGTGATGTTGTCCGACTGAAATATGATGAACCTCACGGTTGCTAACTGAGGCCAGTCTAGAAGAGCATTGAATAATGCTCTTAACTCCAGAATATTTATTGGTAGGAGTTTCTCCTCCTGAGTCCACGATCCCTGAGCCTTCAGGGAGTTCCAGACTGCACCCCAACCTAGAAGGCTGGCATCTGTTGTTACAATCGTCTAATCTGGCCTGCGAAAGGACATACCCTTGGACAGATGGACCCAAGATAGCCACCAGAGAAGAGAATCTCTGGTCTCTTGATCCAGATTTAGTAGAGGGGACAAATCTGAGTAATCCCCATTCCACTGACTTAGCATGCATAATTGCAGCGGTCTGAGATGCAGGCGCGCAAATGGCACTATGTCCATTGCCGCTACCATTAAGCCGATTACTTCCATGCACTGAGCCACTGACGGGCGTGGAATGGAATGAAGGACACGGCAAGCATTTAGAAGTTTTGATAACCTGGACTCCATCAGGTACATTTTCATCTCTACAGAATCTATAAGAGTCCCTAGGAAGGAGACTCTTGTGAGTGGGGATAGAGAACTCTTTTTCCACGCTCACTTTCCACCCATGCAACCTCAGAAATGCCAGAACTATCTCTGTATGAAACTTGGCAATTTGAAAGCTTGACGTCTGTATCAGGATGTCGTCTAGATAAGGAGCCACCACTATGCCTCGCGGTCTTAGAACCGCCAGAAGTGAGCCCAGAACCTTTTCGGGGCTGTGGCCAACCCGAAGGGAAGAGCTACAAATTGGTAATGCCTGTCTAGAAAGGCAAACCTTAGGAACCGATGATGATCTTTGTGAATCGGTATGTGAAGGTAGGCATCCTTTAAGTCCACTGTGGTCATGTACTGACCCTCTTGGATCATGGGTAGAATGGTCCGAATAGTTTCCATTTTGAATGATGGAACTCTGAGGAATTTGTTTAAGATCTTTAGATCCAAAATTGGTCTGAAGCTTGGAAAACACTTTAAAACAAGTTTACAAGCAATATAAAAAACGTTACTGCGCCTTTAAGAAACAAATTTTGTTCAAATTTGAAATAACAGTGAAAAAAGGCAGTTACACTAACGAAATTTTTACAGTGTATGTAATAAGTTAGCAGAGCATTGCACCCACTTGCAAATGGATGATTAACCCCTTAATACCAAAAACGGAATAATAAATGACAAAAACGTTTTTTTCAAACAGTCACAACTGCCACAGCTCTACTGTGGCTTTTTACCTCCCTCAATACGACTTTTGAAGCCTTTTGAGCCCTTCAGAGATGTCCTGGATCATGCAGGAAGAAGCTGGATGTCTGTGTCTGAAATTTTTTCTGCGCAACAAAGCACTAAAATAGGCCCCTCCCACTCATATTACAACAGTGGAAAGCCTCAGGGAACTGTTTCTAGGCAAAATTCAAGCCAGCCATGTGGAAAAAACTAGGCCCCAATAAGTTTTATCACCAAACATATATAAAAAACGATTAAACATGCCAGCAAACGTTTTAAATTACACTTTTATAAGAGTATGTATCTCTATTAATAAGCCTGATACCAGTCGCTATCACTGCATTTAAAGCTTTACTTACATTACTTCGGTATCAGCAGCATTTTCTAGCAAATTCCATCCCTAGAAAAATATTAACTGCACATACCTTATTGCAGGAAGACCTGCACGCCATTCCCCCTCTGAAGTTACCTCACTCCTCAGAATATGTGAGAACAGCAATGGATCTTAGTTACTTCTGCTAAGATCATAGAAAACGCAGGCAGATTCTTCTTCTAAATACTGCCTGAGATAAACAGTACACTCCGGTACCATTTAAAAATAACAAACTTTTGATTGAAGAAATAAACTAAGTATAAAACACCACACTCCTCTTACGACTTCCATCTTTGTTGAGAGTTGCAAGAGAATGACTGGATATGGCAGTGAGGGGAGGAGCTATATAGCAGCTCTGCTGTGGGTGATCCTCTTGCAACTTCCTGTTGGGAAGGAGAATATCCCACAAGTAATGGATGATCCGTGGACTGGATACACTTAACAAGAGAAATAAAGATTTAAAGGCACAATGAACTCAGTATGCACTATTGCAAGACTCAAATTATTGCAAAGGCTGCTGTCAATTTTCTTTCCCTTTAAAGATGAAAGCAGCACCTTGTGCATAGCAGATACATTTACTGTACAAAATCTAATTTAATACAATATTTGTTATGTCTTCTAAGCAGACTGATGTTAGGCAAGAGTGGTTTAATGACAGATCTAGGACAGTGATTGGCATGTGACGGCCATCAGAGGGTTACACTAGGCCCCAGGATGGTCGTTGAATTATTATTTTTTTGTAATATATAAAAACCTGCACTCACTCTCACTCCATTTTCTTTCTTTAACCTAATCTATCCTGAAAACACAGGGCATATAAACTATTGCAAATCCAACAGAATGCGACCTGAGAATTTGTGAATTGCGTATGTAGCCGGCTGATATATATATTTTTAACCATAATAAAATATTGCATTTAAGCCAAGCAAAGATTGCAATTACTACGGACCCTTGACTCAAGTATTATATCATTTTGACAGAGCTTCACCCGAACAGTAATTTTCTAGTGTTACCTAATCTTCAGTTTCGTAACACCAATTTACTTAATGATATTACATTTACTAGAAATAATCCCACATAAGTGCTAGGGTGCAGTTAGAAAATATCCTGAGGAGCTAGCAGTTTCTCCGTAAGTACAGCACGTAGTAACATGCATGGTTATACCTGGCGAGACGGCACATTGCAAAAGGGAATTATGCCAAAGTGAAGGTAAACTTCAGGCTACTTTATTTACACCTATGATATATATTTATCATGACATCTACACCATAAACCCTCTAAGTTTAGGGTAACCTTTCCATTCCCCAAGACCTCAGATACCCTGCACAGGCCAGGTAAGACAATAGTAATACAAAGGACAGATACAGGGACATGAAACCCATTTATTTTCTATCATGATTCAGATAAAGCATAGAATAAAGTTTTCTTCATTCTCCTTGCATCTTTTGTTGCAATGCAGGGACATAGGTTTAGGAGCATGCACTTATCTGGAGCACTATACGGCAGGAGTTTTACAAGAATGTTATCCATTTGCAACAAAAGAAGATTTTTGGGTTTCAGATCCCTTTAATCAGTAAGCGAGAAGAATCTAAAAACTGGCTGGTTTACGTGCCCTGTAGGCTAGGGTTAGGAAACATTACTCATAAGTAATTTACACACAAAAAGGTTGGTCATGAGTATTATACCACAAACAGTATGACTAATTACAATGCAAACAAGAGATTTTAGGTTTTGTGCCATTACAGGTTGACACATCCCAGGTTCCATGACTCCTAGAATTTCACTTCTGACTCATAACTTTCAGGTTATTTTAGCTGTACAGAGACCCCCCCCCCCCCCCCCCCCGTCTGGCTCTGAAAGCATTGTGTGGCTGCCATCTAAGTATTGTTAGTGGCTTCTGCATTTGAAATAAACTTGTTACCACCTGTCATACATAAAATACGCAGGAAGGAGTAGTACATATATTTATTCTAACCACAATTAGCTGGCATGTAGCATATATCTCAGTAATACCTGAATGTAAACCTTCCGACGGTCTGCACCAGGAGTCAATGCAACCCAGGGAAGAGTCACATTGGGCCAGGGGAGCGCTACCTTAACGCGACAATAAAAATGTAAGAGAAAATAAATAAATAATGGGTAAGAAATACTTAAAGGGAAAGTCTACTCCAGAATTTTAATGGTTTAAAAATAGATAATCCCTTTATTACCCATTCCCCAGTTTTGCATAACCAACAGAGTTATATTAATATGTTTTTTACCTCTGTGATCACCTTGTATCTAAGCCTCTGCAGACTGCCCCCTTATTTCAGTTCTTTTGACTTGCATTTTAGACAATCAGTGCCCTCTCATAAGTAACTCCATGGGCGTGAGCACAGTGTTATTTATATGAAACACATGAACTAACGCCCTCTAGCTGTGAAAACTGGTCAAATTAGCATATGAGTCTACCTTGGTTTAGCTTTCAACTAAGAATACCAAGAGAACAAAGCAAATTTAATGATAAAAGTAAAATGTAAAGTTGTTTAAAATTACATGCCCTATCTGAATCATGAAAGTGTAATTTTGACTAGGCTGTCCCTTTAAATTTAGTTTATATATTTTTATGTATTTACTAGAAAGAGTAAGAGATATGAAATTGTCTATTCGAAAATGTTCATTCCAAAAAAAAAATCAAACTTTATTTTTTAAGTGGTCCATTAATTATTAAAGAGCCATTAAAACTACATTTTATTTTTTTCCTTTATCAAGGGATTTGTGAAATTGCAGCAAATGTAATTCATGTATCTTTCCTTAACACCTATAATGAAGTAGTGTCCCTTTAAAGTAAAGTAATCACACTATATCTAAAACATTGCATTTCTGGCTTATGTAACCTGCTCACATCATTTGAGAATGACGGCAAACACCTTGAGATTGCAATACAAAATGTTTATTGTGCAGTAAAAACAACTTTACAATATACTCTGAACATTGAAAGCTTTTAATGTCTAACAACTAAAAATGCACACTACAGACTTCTTACGTCTAACCCCGCTACATATCTTTCCCTAATTGGCCACAGCAGAGAGGTTACCAGATAAAATACAAACCCAAGCAGTTTTTGTTAACATAATGAATGTGGCTACTCTTGTCTACTCCAGTATCCGCATTGGCTCCTTCAAATAAGGGAAGTGAAGTGGGTGGAGTTTGTTGTTAAAAACAATTGCTGCACAGAAATTGTTAATTTGTTTGTAAAACGTTTATACGTGGCTGATGTTTTATTCATTTTTTATTTTATTGCATCTAAGAGAGGGCATTTTAATTGTAATTTTTATTCTTTAGTAAAACTGATATTTGGGTTGGTTAAAGAGACACTGAATCCATTTTTTTTCTTTCATGATTCAGATATAGCATACAATGTTAAGCAACTTTATAATTTACTTCTATTATCAATTTTTCTTCGTTCTCTTGCTATCTTTATTTAAAAAAACAGAATTTATGCTTACCTGATAAATTACTTTCTCCAACGGGTGTATCGGTCCACGGCGTCATCCTTACTTGTGGGATATTCTCCTCCCCAACAGGAAATGGCAAAGAGCCCAGCAAAGCTGGTCATATGATCCCTCCTAGGCTCCGCCTACCCCAGTCATTCGACCGACGTACAGGAGGAAATATGCATAGGATAAACCATATGATACCGTGGTGACTGTAGTTAGAGAAAATAATTCATCAGACCTGATTAAAAAAACCAGGGCGGGCCGTGGACCGGACACACCGTTGGAGAAAGTAATTTATCAGGTAAGCATAAATTCTGTTTCTCCAACATAGGTGTGTCCGGGTCCACGGCGTCATCCTTATCTTGTGGGAACCAATACCAAAGCTTTAGGACACGGATGAAGGGAGGGAGCAAATCAGGTCACCTAAATGGAAGGCACCACGGCTTGCAAAACCTTTCTCCCAAAAATAGCCTCTGAAGAAGCAAAAGTATCAAATTTGTAAAATTTGGCAAAAGTGTGCAGTGAAGACCAAGTCGCTGCCTTACATATCTGGTCAACAGAAGCCTCGTTCTTGAAGGCCCATGTGGAAGCCACAGCCCTAGTGGAGTGAGCTGTGATTCTTTCAGGAGGCTGCCGTCCGGCAGTCTCATATGCCAAACGGATAATGCTTTTAAGCCAAAAAGAAAGAGAAGGTAGAAGTTGCCTTTTTGACCTCTCCTTTTACCAGAATAAATAACAAACAAAGAAGAAGTTTGTCTGAAAATCTTTAGTGGCCTCTAAATAGAATTTTAGAGCACGGACCTACGTCCAAATTGTGTAACAAACGTTCCTTCTTTGAAACTGGATTCGGACACAAAGAAGGTACAACTATCTCCTGGTTAATATTTTTGTTGGAAACAACTTTCGGAAGAAAACCAGGCTTAGTACGCAAAACCACCTTATCTGCATGGAAACACCAGATAGGGCAGAGAACACTGCAGAGCAGATAACTCAGAAACTCTTCTAGCAGAAGAAATTGCAACCAAAAACAGAACTTTCCAAGATAATAACTTAATATCTACGGAATGTAAGGGTTCAAACGGAACCCCTTGAAGAACTGAAAGAACCAGATTAAGACTCCAGGGAGGAGTCAAAGGTCTGTAAACAGGCTTAATTCTAACCAGAGCCTGAACAAACGCTTGAACGTCTGGCACAGCTGCCAGCCTTTTGTGAAGTAAAACAGATAACGCAGAAATCTGTCCCTTCAGAGAACTTGCAGATAATCCCTTCTCCAAACCCTCTTGCAGAAAGGATAAAATCCTAGGAATTTTAATCTTGTTCCATGGGAATCCTTTAGATTCACACCAATAGATATATTTTTTCCATATCTTATGGTAAATTTTTCTAGTTACAGGCTTTCTAGCCTGAATCAGAGTATCTATTACAGAATCTGAAAACCCACGCTTTGATAAAATCAAGCGTTCAATCTCCAAGCAGTCAGTTGGAGAGAGACCAGATTCGGATGCCCGAATGGACCTTGAACAAGAAGGTCCTGTCTCAAAGGTAGCTTCCATGGTGGAGCCGATGACATATTCACCAGGTCTGCATACCAAGTCCTGCGTGGCCACGCAGGAGCTATCAAGATTACCGAAGCCCTCTCCTGGTTGATCCTGGCTACCAGCCTGGGAATGAGAGGAAACGGTGGGAAAACATAAACTAGGTTGAAGGTCCAAGGTGCTACTAGTGCATCTACTAGAGTCGCCTTGGGATCCCTGGATCTGGACCCGTAACAAGGAACCTTGAAGTTCTGACGAGACGCCATCAGATCCATGTCTGGAATGCCCCATAATCTGAGTTATTTGGGCAAAGATTTCCGGGTGGAGTTCCCACTCCCCCCGGATGGAATGTCTGACGACTCAGAAAATCCGCTTCCCAATTTTCCACCCCTGGGATGTGGATTGCAGACAAGTGGCAGGAGTGATCCTCCGCCCATTGAATTATCTTGGTCACTTCCTCCATCGCCAGGGAACTTCTTGTTCCCCCCTGATGGTTGATATATGCAACTGTCGTCATGTTGTCTGATTGAAACCTTATGAATTTGGCCTTTGCTAGATGAGGCCAAGCTTTGAGAGCATTGAATATCGCTCTTAGTTCCAGAATGTTTATCGGGAGAAGAGATTCTTCCCGAGACCATAGACCCTGAGCCTTCAGGGGTTCCCAGACCGCGCCCCAGCCACCAGACTGGCGTCGGTCGTGACAATGACCCACCTCTGGTCTGCGGAAGCTCATTCCCTGTGACAGATTGTCCGGGTTCAGCCACCAAACGGAGTGAATCTCTGGTCCTTTGATCTACTTGAATCGTCGGAGACAAGTCTGTATAATCCCCATTCCACTGTCTGAGCATGCAACAGTTGTAATGGTCTTAGATGAATTCGTGCAAAAGGAACTATGTCCATTGCTGCAACCATCAATCCTATTACTTCCATGCACTGCGCTATGGAAGGACGAAGAACAGAATGAAGAACCTGACAAGAGCTTAGAAGTTTTGATTTTCTGACCTCTGTCAGGAAAATTCTCATTTCTAAGGAGTCTATTATTGTTCCCAAGAAGGGAACTCTTGTCGACGGGGAAAGAGAGCTCTTTTCAATGTTTACTTTCGATCCGTGAGATCTGAGAAAGGCTAGGACTATGTCCGTATGAGCCTTTGCTTTTGACAGAGACGACGCTTGAATCAGGATGTCGTCCAAGTACGGTACTACTGCAATGCCCCTCGGTCTTAGAACCGCTAGAAGGGACCCTAGTACCTTTGTGAAAATTCTCGGAGCAGTGGCTAATCCGAAAGGAAGTGCCACAAACTGGTAATGCTTTTCCCAGAAAGCGAATCTTAGGAACTGATGATGTTCCTTGTGGATAGGAATATGGAGGTACGCATCCTTTAAATCCACCGTGGTCATAAATTGACCTTCCTGGATGGTAGGAAGGATCGTTCGAATGGTTTCCATTTTGAATGATGGAACCCTGAGAAATTTGTTTAGGATCTTGAGATCTAGAATTGGTCTGAACGTTCCCTCTTTTTTGGGAACTATGAACAGGTTGGAGTAAAATCCCATCCCTTGTTCTCTTATTGGAACTGGATGAATTACTCCCATCCTTAACAGGTCTTCTACACAATGTAAGAATGCCTGTCTTTTTATTTGGTTTGAAGATAATTTGAGACCTGTGGAACCTTCCCCTTGGGGGTAGTTCCTTGAATTCCAGGAGATAACCTTGAGAAACTATTTCTAGTGCCCAAGGATCCTGAACATCTCTTGCCCAGGCCTGAGCAAAGAGAGAAGTCTGCCCCCCACCAGATCCGGTCCCGGATCGGGGGCCCATCCCTTCATGCTGTTTTGGTAGCAGTGGCGGGCTTCTTGGCCTGCTTACCCTTGTTCCAGCCTTGCATCGGTCTCCAGGCTGGTTTGGGTTGAGAAGTATTACCCTCTTGCTTAGAGGATGTAGAAGCAGAGGCTGGTCCGTTTCTGCGAAAGGGACGGAAAATTAGGCTTATTTCTAGCCTTAAAAGACCTATCCTGAGGAAGGGCGTGCCCTTTCCTCCGGTGATGTCTGAAATAATCTCTTCCAATCAGGACCAAACATTGTTTTGCCCTTGAAAAGGGATGTTAAGCAATTTTGTCTTGGAAGACACATCCGCTGACCAAGACTTTAGCCAGAGCGCTCTGTGCGCCACGATAGCAAACCCTGAATTTTTCGCCGCTAATCTCGCTAATTGCAAAGCGGCATCTAGAATAAAAGAGTTAGCCAATTTGAGTGCATGAACTCTGTCCATAATCTCCTCATACGAAGATTCCTTATCGAGCGACTTTTCTAGTTCTTCGAACCAGAAACACGCTGCCGTAGTGACAGGAACAATGCATGAAATTAGGTTTGAAGAAGGTAACCTTGCTGAACAAACATTCTTTTAAGCAACCCTTAATTTTTTATCCATAGGATCTTTAAAAGCACAACTATCTTCTATGGGAATAGTAGTCGCGTTTGTTTAGAGTAGAGACCGCCCCCTCCGACCTTAGGGACTGTCTGCCATAAAGTCCTTTCTGGGGTCGACTATAGGGAATAATTTCTTAAATATAGGGGGAGGCACAAAAGGTATGCCGGGCCTTTCCCATTCCTTGGTTTACTAGGTCCGCCACCCGCTTGGGTATAGGAAAAACATCGGGGGGCACCGGAACCTCTAGGAACTTGTCCATCTTACATAATTTCTCTGGAATGACCAAATTGTCACAATCATCCAGAGTAGATAATACCTCCTTAAAGCAGTGCGCGGAGATGTTCTAATTTAAATTTAAATGTTACAACATCAGGTTCAGCTTGTTGAGAAATTTTCCCTGAATCTGAAATTTCTCCCTCAGACAAAACCTCCCTCCTGCCCCTTCAGATTGGTGTGAGGTATGTCAGAAGCGTTATCATCAGTGTCCTCTTGCTCTTCAGTGTTTTAAAAACAGAGCAATCGCGCTTTCTTTGATAAGTAGGCATTTTAGATAAAATATTTTTAATAGAATTATCCATAACAGCCGTTAATTGTTGCATAGTAATAAGTATTGGCGCACTAGATGTACTAGGGGCCTCTTGTGGTGGGCAAAACTGGTGTAGACACAGAAGGGGGTGATGCAGTACCATGCTTACTCCCCTCATCTGAAGACTCATCTTGGGCACTATTATTATCTGTGGCATCATTGTCCCTACTTTGTTTGGACACCATGTCACAATTATCACATATATTTTTAAATGGGGAGACACATTGGCATTCATACATATAGAACATAGATTATCTGATGGTTCAGACATGTTAAACAGGCTTAAACTTGTCAACAAAGCACAAAAAAACATTTTAAAATGAAACCGTTACTGTCACTTTAAATTTTAAACAGAACACACTTTATACTGAAAATGCGAAAAAGTATGAAGCAATTGTTTCAAAATTCACCACAAAATTTCACCACAGTGTCTTAAAGCCTTAAAAGTATTGCACACCAAATTTGGAAGCTTTTAACCCCTATACAGTCCCAGGAATCTGCTTTGCTGAGACCCAACAAGCCCAGAGGGGAATACGATACCAAATGACCGCCTTCTATAAGCTTTTTCAGTGGATCCTAGCTCCTCACACATGCATCTGCATGCCTTGCCTTCCAAAAACAATGCGCATTAGTTGGCGGCGAAAATGAGGCTCTGCCTATGACTAGAGAAGGCCCCCATCTGAAAAAGGTGTCCAACAGTGCCCTGCCGTTTTTTACCAACAATCCCCAAGATTATAATAACTATAAAGCGCTATAATCTGTCAAATATGCTTAGCAAGTAATCGTTTTAGCCCAGAAAAATGTTTCCTACCAGTTTTTTAAGCCCTTATAAAGCCTTTATTCTTTTACTTAATCTAAGAAAATGGCTTACCGGTCCCCATAGGGAAAATGACAGCCTTCCAGCATTACCAAGTCGTGTTAGAAAATGTGGCTATCATACCTCAGGCAGAAAAGTCTGCCAACTGCTTCCCCCCCAACCTGAAGTTACTTCATCTCAACAGTCCTGTGTGGAAACAGCCAATCGATTTTAGTAACGTCTGCTAAAAATCATCTTCCTCTCACAAACAGAAATCTTCTTCTCTTTTCTGTTTCAGAGTAAATAGTACATACCAGCACTATTTTAAAATAACAAACACTTGATTGAAGAATAAAACTACATTTAAACACCAAAAAACTCTTAAGCCCATCTCCGTGGAGATGTTTGCCTGTGCAACGGGCAAAGAGAATGACTGGGGTAGGCGGAGCCCTAGGAGGGATCATATGACCAGCTTTGCTGGGCTCTTTGCCATTTCCTGTTGGAGGAGGAGATATCCCACATGTAAGGATGACGCCGTGGACCGCGACACACCTTGTTGGAGAAAAGAAGGCATCTAAGCTAAGGAGCCAGCCAATTTTTGGTTCAGATCCCGGACAACACTTGTTTATTGGTTTGGTAAATTTATCCACCAATCAGCACGAACCCAGTATGTTTCACCAAAAATGGGCCGGTATCTAAACTTACATTCTTGCTTTTCAATAAAGATACCAAGAGAATGAAGAAAATGTGATAATAGGGGTGTAAATTAGAAAGTTGCTTAAATTGCTTGCTCTATCTAAATCACAAAAGAAAAAATTTGGGTTCAGTGTCCCTTTAAACTATCTTGAGTGCTTAGTTCCAAAATAGCAAACTGGAGACGCTGTAATTAGACATGACTAATAATTTATAGGTGAGCCCGCACAAATGAACCCTATGACATTGGTACACCAATCACCTAGATACAATTATTAAAAGTTATAAAATTAAATTCTGCTTATAAAGACCATTTCATTTTAAAACAGAATGACTAATGCTCTCCCTGGGGCATCAATTCCTTTATTACTTGAGAGAACAAATGTATAATTACCAGTCACAATATAAAGGTTTCTACCCCAAGAGAGTTTTTTTCCCTACTTTTGTTCCCTTTTTAAATAAAGAACATATAGATATATATATAAACTAAGCATGCCAACCACTTTTATTGCTACCCAATTTGCTTTATCATTTAAAGGTGCAGAAACGTGTGTATAAAAATAAGTATCACATAACATGTTCTGTACTAAAAGACCGACAGTTGGATGCTCTGTCTCAATCATGAATGTCTAATTATGACCTTTACTGTATACAATATAAATCCTTGTGCCAATAGTACTGAGAGTGTGCATGTGACATATACTTGCACAATTAATTTATTTCCCCCCCTTCTGTTCAATTACTTATATATCTGCACCGTGCTCCAGCATATTAAACACCCACACACCTTGTTTCAGCAGAGGCTAACGTGCTTGTACCATCTGGTAATGACTCAATTGTTATTTGCTGAAATGATACAAGAAATAAGATAAGTGTCACGCTGCACATATACAGCCCTGCTCCCAAAACACAGAGAAATGGTCAAAATGGTACAAAATTAGAAAGTGGTATATGAGCGCTTACAGCCTAAAGGGTGAGAGGGTCGTAGGTAATATAAAAATATTAAAATCTAAACATCAATAAAGAAATTCAATATTTATTAGACCACCACATATGATCTCTACTAATGTTAAAAATGACCGGTCGTTCTAAAACCTTTATCAAACAAAACAATATGTTTGATAAAGTTTATGAAAGACCCTATAGTAAAGAGTCAAGTGCCTGACTTGGCAAGATATCTTTATATCAGCGAAGTGTTAATGCATCAATGCACTGAATATCAACTTTGTAACTTTTTATGCCGTTGGTTATGTTAACAGTAAAGTCACAAAAGGCAACCAATTTTGAATCACTCGCAGGATACCTCAAAGACCAAGATCAATATGTAGATATTAATGTTGCTTTGTTTTCAACATATAGTATCATAGACTAATATGAGCCCCTCTGTACTTCAAAGTCTGACATTTTCCAGATTGTCTCTATTATCCTCTGTTGGTAGTGAAACCTTGATGATTAAACAAACAGACAGGACTTTACACCTCTAAGTGCCTACCTTGATTCCATTGGTGTGTATCTCGTAGCCGGCAACTTACTGCACTAGAGCCGAGGCACAAGTGTCCTAAAAAGTTTCCGTCGTTTCCAAGTTCCTGGTTCCTCAGCAGTCACGTATCTCCCACCGTGATTCTCAAGACCAATCCTGGGGTTGCGGTATGGAATGTAGTTCCGTAGTTGTTATGGATCCTTACTCTGCGCCAGAGATTTTCAACGGATCATATAAGGAAAAGAGTCCTTCTTTAATCCAATGCAATCCTTTGCTATCCTTGGTCGTACAGAAATCAAACTAAGTCGATCACTATAAACGTGTTACGCCGTATTTAAAGGCTTTATCAAGAAGCTGATTTTTTTTAAATATTTTTAACATTAGTACAGTACAAATGTATGTCTAATAAAATATTGAATTTCTTATTGACCTTTAGATTTTTAAATATTTTTATATAACCTACGACCTCTCACCCCTGTAGCTGTTAGCACTCATATACCACTTTCTAATTTTGTACCATTCTGAAATGATACAAGCCCCCCACGGAGCTCTGGGCAGCTGCAGTATTTAAAATGCTAGTAGCACTAAGAATATCTAGCTATGCTTCACATTGATGTGCACAGAAAAATGCTCACGCTAAAACAGTGGTAACTCTTACTAGAAGTATTTTTGCCAATATAAGTATATTGTAAATATTTTTCTATCTAAAGAAGCAATTCATCTACGTGGCATTTAAATTTTGACCGGAATATCCCTTTAATTTTAGTAAACTAAGACTATACATTTTTACAGCAGTTTAGAAAAACCTCAGTTTGCTACATTTCTACAAACATGAAACTTGATTTCTCATTGAGAAGAGCAGAACATTCTGTCCTGGCATTTGCATCTGATGGCTTATTGATGAGAGCTCTTCCCAGGCAGACAGGTTGCCCTTTGGACGAAGAACATTTTTCGTATTGGCAGATTAACAATGTGTCCGAGCTTAATGAAAAATAAGCCCACCGCTACAGCTCTTCTTAGCAATACTAGAACTTCCTTTTCTGAAGTTGAGTAGAAGAATAAAAACGCTTATTGTACTACTGAGATAGATAACTGAAACCTCAAATCCAAACTGACCCTTCATTACCCCTATTAAAGGGACACTCAAGTCAAAAACTTTTATGATCCAGATCACGCAGATTTAAACTACTTTCTAAATTACTTCCATTATCAAATTTTGCACAATACTTTTTATATTCACACTTACTGGGGAACAAGATCCTAGTGAGCATGTGCACAAGCGCACTGGGTATATGATTATACTAGTCTGTGATTGCTGATATCACGATACAGGGGGGGGGGAATAAATTTGTCAGAACAAATCTGCTTATTTGAATTCAGAGTAGGTGCTATTGCATTGTCTTTTAATTATGTACTTGTTAATTATGCAATTCTACTGCACTGAGTGGTCCTTTAATAGGACATTAAAGTACAATAAAAAAAATTGCAGGTCCTCAACAGGTGACCAATTGGTGATCTGGTTTTTTCTGCATACCACTCCTAACTCACTCACTGGTCACACCCCAAGCAAGACTTCAGCTATACGTATAATCCCATTTGTAGGGGTTAAATGACAGAAAAGTGAAACATCCATGACAGTTGAGTATGCAATTTATTTACTTCTATTATCAAATTTGCTATATTTGCTTGGTATCCCTTTGTTGAAGAATAAACATAGGTAGGATTATAGGAGCTCAGGAGTGTAAATGTGTCTTCAGCATTCCATGCAGCAATGTTTGTAGCAACGTTATATATTTTGCAAACACTGCTACAATTAGAGGTGCTAAAGACATGGGCATATATATATATATATATATATATATATAGCACAGATGAACTAGCACTGTCTGGCTATTGTTCAAGATTTAAAAAGCTTTAAAATAAGGAGTGGCCTGCTGTGGCTTAGAAACAGGCAGAGTATAAAGTATATTAATATAACAACGGTTGGTTATGTAAAGCTGGAGAATGGGTAGTAAAGGCATTATCTATCTTTAAAAACATTAAAAAAATAGACTGTCCACTTTAATTCTGACTACACTATCTCTAACATGGAGCACTAATAAACAAAATTAACATGCTCAAACTAATTAAAGCATTTTATTTGTTTGCATTTGAACGTTCCTTTAAATAAAAAAATATAGAAAATCATCAGACATATAAAACAAAACAAAAAACAGCTCATATATTTTAATGGAGCTCAATATATTTAAAGGACCATGGAGCCCAAATATTTCCCCTTATTATTCAGATAAAACTTACTATTTTAACCAACTTTCTAATTTATTATCATCATCTAAATTGCTTTGTTCTCCCACTGCTGGTAGCTAGCTGGACACATTTGGTAAACCAATGGCATGTGGCACATATATGCAGCCACCAATCAACAGCTAGCCCCCAGTAGTGCATTGATGCTCCTAAGCCTAACCTAGGAATTATTTTTAACAAAAGAAATCAAGAGAACATAGCAAATTAATTAACAGAAGTAAATTGGAAAATTCTATGTTTTTTTTATGAATCAGAAATCTTTTGGGTTTCATATCCTTTAAGGAAGATTAAAGGGATACGAAACCCAAATTTTTTCTTCATGATTCAGATAGATCAAATTTCTAATTTACCCCATCATCAATTTTTCTTCATTCTCTTGCTATCTTTATTTGAAAAAGCAAGAATGTAAGATGAAGAGCTGGCCCATTTTTGTTCAGCACCATGGGTAGCGCTTGATGATAGGTGGCTACATGTAGGCACAAATAAGCAAGTGCTACCCAGGTGGATGAACCAAAAATGGGCTGGCTCCTAAGCTTACATTCCTGCTTTTTCAAATAAAGATAGCAAAGAGAACAAAAAGCATTGATAATAGGAATAAATTAGAAAGTTGCTTAAAACTGCATGCTCTATCTGAAATCATGATAGAAACAAATTGGGTTTAGTATCCCTTTAAAAGGAAATAATGCTGAAAAGACGGGGAAAAAAAGTATTACAATTTAAAATATATTAATAAAAATTGCAGATGTACTATAGAGTGTGGGAGGGCAAGCGTGCAATTGTGAACATATGGTCTGCTTTTACCAGTTTAGTGAGATTTTAAAATATTTATCTGCATTACAAAAGGCTACCGAGGTCAGAATTCTCGCCAGGCACACACTTATGGAATAAACATTAACAGATTCATGTGTGAACCTCACAGACACACACACACTGTCCAGGACAAAGATGACTTCATTCCAACTCTTAATCATGTTTGGATACAGTAAATAGAGGGAAAAAATACATTCCTGTATTCATCTACTTGACAACCAGATCCAAACTTTGGCATGTTCTTTATAACTGGCACAAAAACTAACCAGATGGACAAAACGCAGAACTACTGCACAATAGCAGTTTTTGGTCAGAGTTACTGGATTTATGCTTTATTCCTTTTATCTGAAGTAACAGGACAGGATGCTGAAGTGTTGCACAAAAACAGCGCTCACATTATAATCCATTTCAGCATCCTGAAGTAGACAAAACACTGGGTGATTCATAAACTAAAATGGAGCTGGCATTGAGATGAAATGTACAAACACAAAATCTGTAACAACCATATATTTAGTATGTTTGTTTTTTTTTTTTGCCATCCCATAATAGTGTTTTCACCTTGAATACAAGAAACTATGATGACCTTCTATAATGAGATATCAATGAATACATACAAAGTTCAATTAAAACAATAGTGACTGGCTGAGTTTCACACCGCTAAACATATACTTTAAAGGGACATCAAACCCAAACATTTTCTTTCATGATTTAGATGGAACATACAATTTTACACAACTTTCAAATTTACTTCTATTATCAAATATTCATAGTTTTCTTATTATCCTATGTCAAAAAGAAGGGATGTAAGCTCACAATTGTGCATGGTGTTTGGTAGCAGTTTTGTAACAATGTTATACATTAATTAGCAGCACTATTTCCTGTCATGGTCTCGCTACCTATCCAGATATCTCTTCAATAAAGAATAACAGGAAGTTTGATAAAATAAGTAAATTGGAAAACAAATATTAAATTGTATTCTCTATCTAAATAATGAAAGAAAAATGTTGGGTTTCATGTCCCTTTAATTATTTAGAAGTATGGATTTCTTACTTCCAGCACTGATAAATGCAGTATACAGGGTTTTTTTGTGCAAGGTAAACTCAAAACATTCTCAATAAACAAATCAACTGATATAGTGGTAACCCAGTGTATTTATAAACAGGTGATTATAGCTCAAACTAAATTAAAATATTTGCCATTTTTACACAGTCCAATGTCATGTGACAATGAATCATACTTAAAGGGACATAAACATGATTTATTTTCCTGCACTGCTTCTAAAGCAAATGTATTTATGCACCACCTCTGTTCTACCCTTCAGCAAACCTAAAGCAAAATGTAACTTATTTTTATTATAATGTTATTACCTGATTGGTGGGTACAGACTATACCCCCTCCTCCTCTATAAACTCTACTAAAGTATTCTCCTGCTGCTAGTCCTAGAAACCCTATAGCCTCTATGGAGAGAAGCAACCGTTAGTCTACAGCAGGGATGGGGAACCATGGCACTCCTGATGTCTCAGAACTACATTACCCATGATGCTTAGGCACTCTGAAGTCCAGTTGAGCATCATGGGAAATGTAGTTCTGAAACATCCAGAGGGCCAAGGTTCCCCATCCCTGGTCTACAGGGTCCGTCGGTACTTGAGTTGATATAACTATTATACATTGGCACTGTAAATATAGTTACCATCACTTTAAAGGAATATAAAGCCCCAAAATTTTCTTTTGTTATTCAGACAGGGTATATCATTTTAGAAAAGTTTAGAATTTACTTCTATTATCAAATTTGCTTTGTTCCCATGGTATTCTTTGTTGAAGAGATACCTAGATAGGTGTCTGGAGTATTACATGGCTGGAAATAGTGCTGCCATCTAGTACTCTTGCATATGGATAACATACTACTGCCATATAGTGCTACAGACACGTGCACGCTCCTAAGCTTACATCCCTGCTTTCCAACAAAGGATACCAAGAGAACTAAAAAAATCATAATAGAAATAAATGAGAAAGTTGTTTAAAATTACATGCTCTATTTGAATCATGAAAAAACAAAACAAATTATGCTTACCTGATAATTTCATTTTCTTCCGTGGGAAAGAGTCCATAGTCACATTCATTACTTGTGGGAAATAAGAACCTGGCCACCAGGAGGAGCCAAAGACCCACCAGCCAAAGGCTTAAATACTCCTCCCACTTCCCCTATCCCCCAGTCATTCTGCCGAGGAACAAGGAACAGTGGAAGAAATATCAAGGTGAAAGGGTGCCAGAAGATGAAAAACAACAACGCCTCAAAAAACGGGCCAGGGGGGCTGTGGACTCTTTCCCACGGAAGAAAATGAAATTATCAGGTAAGCATAATTTATGATTTTCTTCCTAATGGGAGAGAGTCCACAGATGCATTCATTACTTGTGGGAAAACTATATCCAAGCCAAAGAGGACACAGAATGCCAAACGAAGGCACCAACCTAAAACATGTTCCCAGAGAAAAAAAAAGTCCCGTTTTGTCTGAAAACAGGGAACAAAATTATTGAGAAAACGGCCCCATAGACACAAAGCTACAGACAGTCCAAAGGCCTGGCTAGATACCACGAGCAGACGCAACCAAGATAACAGACCTCAAAGACACTATCTCTCAGGGGCAAAACCCAGTTACACCCCCCTAGACCAACTAGGGGGCCCCGACTAACAATTCCGAGAGGGAAGGAACAAGTCAGGACAGAAGGAATAAAACCAGGTCTCACAGAAGACAACCAAGTTCCGCTCGATAGGCTCAAAAAGCCTAAACATATGCCCGTATAAAAGGGGCATCACAGGAAAAAACAAGTGAAGGACCAGAAAAGAAACAGAAAGAATCTCAAGACCCAGCAGACGCATAGACAGCTAAACAGCGTTGGCAATCGTCAACCACAGAAAACGAGGCCGAAAGGGGAAATCCCCTACCCCAGCTAACCAGCTGAAGATCAAGTCCAGCGCCCCAGACCACAAGAGACTGAGAGTACCCTGTAAACAAAAGAAAAATTCTGCAGCCAGAGAAGAGATGACCTAGCTAGTGGTGCGAGAAGAGGAGACGCAGCACCCACCAGGAAAAGATACAAAACTCTCGACCTTGCACACCAAGACTGCACAGACAGGCACTAGCCACAACAGGCTGCAGAGCAGCAGAAACACCATCCCTGAAATCAATCCTCCCGATGACAGAGGGATTCCAAAGGATTCAATCCCCACAGAGGGTTCAGAGAACGACTCATCTGGGACCCCAAGCAGCCCAAAAGGTAAGGGAGGAGCAAGAAGCTCAATAATACTCGCACACGCGCAGTAGACTAAGTTGTTCAGGGAATGGAATCCCACCCCCACTGCAAAAAGGAGGGAGGTAGCAACAAGCCAAGCTTTAGAAAAATTGCAACCAAAACATGGGTAAATCCTTCCAGAAAACGGAGGACAAAGAACCCTAAAAGGACCACAAGGCAGCAATATCCTCAACAAACGAGGACCAACACGACCAACAACTCCCATAAAGAAACACGAGACAAGACAGGGAGCATGTGTCCAAGACACAAAAGAAGAACCAAGACAGGCCTACCATCCAGAGCCCAAAAGAAGGGCGCAAGACCTCCAAGAGACAACCTCTCGAACCCCCCCCAACACAGGCAGCAAGGCAAAACATGCCAAAACCACATGCCGTGTAGAAAGTCTGCAAAATGCAGAGACAAACAAGGGAAAAGGCCACAACATGGGTAGCTCTATGTCCTAGACAAGAAGGGAAACAGGGCAAAAGAACCCCTTTAAAAAAAAGGCCCAAAGCCCACCATTCTTAGAACAAGGGTAATCAAATGGAAAAAGTCCAGACTCCCCAAAGGAGAGACAAGGAACCTCATCCTGACCCAACCCCTAACCCCCAAGGGGAAACGGGGACAAGAATAGAATAGCTACTCAACACTGTCCAAATCCTGAATGCCCCTCCCCAGACTGAACACCCTGGATAGGTGGGCAGGAACACAACTGTGAGGAAACCTCTGAGTCCTGCAGGCGAACAAGCGCCATCAATTTATTAAAACGAAAATGTCCCGCCATCTCCGGGGGAAACAATCCAACCTGTGCGGAGGAGACATCAACATCAGGGTCACCCGCAAGAGTAGAAGAAGGGTGCGTTTGGGAAGGTGCCACGTGAGAAAAAGAAACCCCAGAGGGCCGATAGCTCAGCAGGCCACAAGGTCCCCCGAACCCGAGGGACTCTGCATACTACGCAGGCACAAGAGACACAACTGGTGGACTTGCGACAACGGGCCAAAGTACGGTCCTCGTCCGAGGACGACTCAGAATCTGAAATGATGATAGTTCCGGCATTAGAATCCTTCGTGGCTAAGACAATCAATTAAGCACTATATTGGAAAAACTACCAGCACCTGACACCCACAATGGCTGGGGCACTCACCACCTCCTATGACCAGACCTCAGAGGAGCAGACTTTTCCGTCGTCGCCACACGGTCAGGAATGCGGAAGAGAAACCACCCAAGCGTAACGACGCCCGGTCACCAGCTGCCCCGCGTAATCCAAAAAGCGCGCCACCAAAAGGCCCACATAGAAAGTTAAGCAAGTCTGAAAACAAGAATAGGTTTACATCCAAAAGGTGTAATTCCAGGCCTTGCGGTCTGTAAGTCCATAAAACAAGCCACTATGCTCAACACAGATTAACGCTAGAGGTCTCAGCCCCAGAGCCCTACCCACTACACAAGGCAGGTTGAATCACATAAGAAACATGATTAAAGACCCCTCCCCATTTATAAATCCCCCCTAAGGAGGAAATTAGCCCTAGATTCCCAGATCGGTACAGAAGGTGCCTCACTGAGACCCATACTTAGCTGTCACAATAAATCACATTACAGTCAATGTAATAAAATGAAACGATCTTACCGGAATCTACGCCGTGGAACAGGAACACAGCCCTTTAAGTGTGACAAACAGTAGCATCGCCTCCGTCATGGACTTTAGAGAAAATAGCAGGTAGCGAAACGAAATTCGGCAATGCCAAGTGCTGAAGGAGCTGTTAATATGAGTCGGGATGGTGTCGCAGGGGAAGCTCTCACCGCATCTCCGGACTCTAACTTTTGCCCAGGCCCTCCAAGAGAGACTGACAGGACTACTTAAAACTCCCGTCCCATGTCAAAGGGTAGTACCCTTCATAGGAGACATATGTGAAAATAAATAAAGTACAATAATCTAAAATAAAAACGTCTGACACCTCTCTGCCAACCTCCTGGGACAAAAGGCAAAGAATGACTAGGGGATAGGGGAAATGGGAGGAGTATTTAAGCATTTGGCTGGTGTGTCTTTGCCTCCTCCTGGTGGCCAGGTTCTTATTTCCCACAACTAATGAATGAGGCTGTGGGACTCTTTCCCATTAGAAAGAAGATGGGTTTTTAAAAGCATAACTGGAAAGAAATATTCATGTTTACCATCCCTTTATTTAACTTACTTATTATAACTTGAAAAAGCCTTTTAACACTATGAAAACAAATAATAAAACAATGGCTCTCAAGCCAGAAAACTAGGCCCTATATGATATGCAATTAGAGATAATTTCTTGTTTCAGTGTACTATAAATTTTTCTGAGAACAACAGCGTCAGCAAAAAGCATCCTTTGTGTGGGTTACAGCTAATACACACAGGTTTTGTATAAATGACTACAAATAAGGATAAACAGATGCCTCATAACAAGATTACTTCATTTTAGAGGATATTGGGCCTTGGTTATTTTAGATATTTAGCCTAAATTATGTATGTATTATTAGTTAAAAATGTAAACAAACATACAGAATATTTGCTTGAGAAAAAAAATAATAATAATGAACTCTCAGTGAGGTGTAAAAAAAAAAATGGATTTCTGAGTCAATACACTTGAGATGCTGATGAATACAATGATGCATAAACCTAGCCCAAATCTTGCCTTCTCGCTGATTACCCTGCTCCTCTGAGACCTATAAATCTTCCTAACAAAGACGTGGTTTATGTGCATCATACGTTAATGTTACATTTTCTCCCCAGGCCTTTTTCGGCTCCTGGCGACCCATTCCTCACTCATACCTACCATGTAGGCCTTTTGTTTTATGACAAGATAATAAGAACATGTGAGATGTCTTCTTCATTGTAGTGGGGAAATCGCTGATGGGTCTCAGCATGGGGGGGAAAGCTTGACAACAGCAAGGTTAAGATAGGAAACATGACGAGGGCACAAGCCATCAGCTTTGCCTTATTATGGTCTCCTTCCTGCCAGAATAGCCACATTAATAGCAACAGCATTGGCTTTGCATTTAAGCTAATTATTCTCACAAGATACAATCTTAACTTATAAAACCATTGTGAATGTTCTGCACTATAAAGGGCAATAAAAATGACTATTTCTACACTTATTATAATATTTTTTAACACATATTTAGGAATAAGCCCAAATGTTCTGTATGTTGCTAATAGCACAGTTTACAAAGTTTTGCAAATAAAGAGCAGTTCAAGGCTATACTCTTTAAACAAAGTTCCTGGTCTTTTATTGTAGTCAATTAGGGAAATATTTCAATCAACTTGTCCTCCGATTTGACCAATAACTATGTAGAAGTTTCCCGAGTCAGTAAATTCCACCATATTTAAGTTTAATGTAGGTTTAACAGCTTCTCTGAATGGGGGGGACATGCCCAACTTTACAGCAAAAACAGATAAAATTAATAACGAATGCATCATTTAGCATTGATTTATATTCCGTAACCCCTTCCTGTCTGTACTTACTTGTTACAGTGGAACAAAGTTCTGATGTAAACAAATAAGTAAAAAAATGAAATCACGCGATCGCACATGTGATCATGTGATTTCAATGATGGGATCGGGTCTGGGGGGAGTGCCTATGACGCTAGGCATGCCCTCCAGTCTGTGATCCCAGTTCGGAAGCCGTAGCTGCTTCAGTACAGCAGGAATGGCTAGGACATTCCATGCCATCCTAACGGCGCTAAAGCCCAGCGCGGTTAGGAAGACATGGAATGTTCTAACCAAGTTAAGGGGTTTAAAAACATATTTTATAGCGATTGCATCCGGGTTTAAAGTCCATTAAATTGCAATATTCTAATGAAGGTCTCGCTCCTAGTATTTTACTCCTAACTTTTGGGTTATTCTCTATATAGAAATACCACTGTCTGGCTCCAAAATTGTAAACAGATTTGTTGACCCCTGTTCTAAAGCTGCTCTTATACAATCCATAACATGTTAAAATGAGATAAAACATAAATTATGCTTACCTGATAATTTTCTTTTCTTCTAGTGGAAAGAGTCCACAGCTGCATTCATTACTTTAGGGAAATAAGAACCTGGCCACCAGGAGGAAGCATACACACCCAAGCCAAAGGCTTAAATACTCCTCCCACTTCCCTCATCCCCCAGTCAATCTGCTGAGGAACAAGGAACAGTAGATGAAATATCAGGGTGAAAGGTGCCAGAAGAATAAAATAAGGCCGCCCCACATAAAATTACGGGTGGGGAGCTGTGGACTCTTTCCATCAAAAGAAAAGAAAATTATCAGGTAATAATTTATGTTTTTCTTCTTAAATGGAAAGAGTCCACAGCTGCATTCATTACTTTTGGGAAACAATACCCAAGCTTTAGAGGACACTGAATGCCAAGACGGGAGGGTACAATAGGCGGCCCCTTCTGAAGACACTAAGCCTGAACCACTGCCCAACAAAAAAACCTGCTTCGACCGAAGCTGAGAAAACTTTAAAAGCCCCAAGGACACTGATCCGCAGATAGTCCAGCAGCTAGCTAGACACCGCAAATCGGACTAAACTGAGCCAACAGTCTTCCGGGAGACACCATCACCCAACAGTCGGTCCCTTACCACTCACCCCGCACTAATGAAGGGAACACCAGCCTAAGCTCCAAAAGGGACAAGGCAAGGGAGAACCGAAGGAAAACCGGAAGTACACCACATCCAAAAAAGGAAAAACCCCTAATAGCGAGCCCAGCTTACAAAGACCCAAATGGGTCCTGACAGAAAAGGGGAGGCTACGCCAATACCCGGCAAAACCCAGAGGTATAAGACCGGCATAGGAACAGAGCAACTTTACTCGCAAACTCATGCAGAGCACTGAAAGACAACTGAAGATGGAGTCCCCACATTGTCTGGACTTAAAATACTAAAGTATTCAACACAAAAAAAGGGTGTAACAACCCAGACGAAAAAAACCCAGAGTCAAGAACATGCAGACATCATCAGGATGACACAGAAGAAGACTGCTGAGAAGCAGAGGCGGCCAGCAAGAAGACAGACTGCAAGAAAGAAACCCCCAGAGGGCACACTCTAGGCAATCCAGTCGCCAGACCTACACACAGGTCTCTAAAAGGGGACAGAACCTCAATCGAGGCCCCCAGGAAGAACCCAGAACCCAAAGATAGTGTGAACCTGGACCTTCTGCTTGTAAGCCTAGGGAGCTAACTACTATGCCCACCTAGAGCCTGAAAGAGACAACGGCTCTCAGAACCCACTCCCAGCCGGGCCAGCCCAAACATCGGCAGGTCTGAAACAGGGAAACAGGAGAACCCCAAACCAGCTCAAAAACGAGCAGAAGAATGGCCGTCGCCATCCAACCGAACACGGGTACAACCTGACTCCAGAACAGACAAGGCCGTAGATCCAAGGATCTAGCAAAAAGGTCCAACATAGTCTTGACACGAAGCCAGCAAGACTCCAGATGAAACGTAACAACCCAGATAGAACACCCCTCTCCGAAGGTTAAAGCTCAGAAAACCTGGCCAACCGTGATCAGGTCAAGTAGGAACTGGGGAACCCCAAACCAGCCCTTAAGCCTAAAAGTCCGGTAACAACATACAACAAGATCCACAAGGGAAAATGCTGAGCGAAGCCTCAGCAACTGGAAGCTCCAGGGAGAAAACAGGTCTGGGCCCCCAAAAAAACAATACCCCAGAATGTAACACCATGTCTGATATAAAAAACCAGACCACAGGGGATATTAATGCAATATCCAGATCAACCCGGATAACGAAAAGAACTCATAAGTCCCGACCTAAGGAAGGGACCACCCCTTGCCACAGTCCAACACTCAAAAGGAGCTCAGGTGTCAAAAGTCTTACAACGACCCTAGAGCCCCTAGAATCTCAAACAGCCTCAGGACAACAAGGCAAGGGAAAACCGCGAGGCCAAAGCCCCTAGAGCAAGGCTGGTCTCCACATCACACAATCAGAGGATCACAGGGAGAAAAGGGCTCAAAGCAACCCTAGCTACGGGAAGAACCCCAAACAAATCCACAGGAGACCACAACCAGTGTCCCTAATAGGGAACAAATATCTGCGGGAGGGAACCCAGGTCCCGAAAATGAGACCTATCCCACACAGAGACAACTGAGGAAGACCAAAAGGACTCCCAAAACAGACAGTACACAGTCAATGTGCAATAGCTGCAGCCGGTTACATACTGCAAACCATCCGCTGCAAGGCAGATGAACTACCCATCAAACTACTAGCTGCTGAGGACTAAGTCCAAAAAGGATAATCCAGAGCCTCAAAAACGGTCAAACCACTCAAAATCAGCAGTAAGAGGGCGCAAAGCCCTCCAACCCTCCACTACAAGGGGGGAGGAAACTCTAGGGTCCGATAATACCAGACGCAATAGAGAGTGACGCAGCGGAAACACCACTGACCCATTCACCCAGATAGACGGCTATAAGGACTGAGACAATCCTTCCTACCTCACAGACCCACAGGTCCTCTAGAATGCTTAGAAAACTTGTAAAACAAATGGAAACTTAAGCACTCGGCACCTTGACCGGACCAGCCAAGTAAAACAGCGCCATGTGTCTGAACAGCCACAAGACAGAACCAAACCCAACAGGACCAGCCTGCACCCAGGGTCCTAACCATCAAGCTGCATAAATCCTCCCTCAGAGGGGAAGAAGGGGGAAGAAGGGAAAACAGACACACATGGGACTAACATGTACCCAAAAAAACTTCCGCAGAACAGAGAGCATCGATCCCAGAAGATTCCCCGAAACAAAATTAAAGACATCCTATTCGGATAAAAATACACCCAAGACTAAAACAGGCCTACCCGCAGGACCAGCCAAATGGAGCCCTAATCTTCCAAAAAACTGGGAATGATCTCAGTAAAGAACAGTCAGGAGATTACATCATCCCCACATGTCTAATGAGTTGTACCATTAGAAGAAGCAAACTGAAAATTCACGTATCCATTAAGAATAGGGTCAGTTAATAACTGAAACACATGTCCTGAGTAAAACTCGAAGACGCGCAACTCTGTAACGAAAAGCACAACACTCAGGGACAGATACACCCGCAGGGAACTGTACAGGCCCTCCCCAGGGCAGTAGACAAGGGACAATTGGTCACGAGAACAATAGCAAATAAACGTCTGGACTCTGCAGACGAATAATCGCCAAGAATATGTGAAAGCGAAAACGTGCTGCAACCTCCGCGGGGAACAAGCCACCCTGCATGGAGGAATAATCATAATCTGGGTTACCCGCATGTGTAGAAGTATGGAGAGGTAGGGAACTCGCCTCTTGGAGGACAGGACCCCCAGAGGCGGAAGGCTTAACTGCCCCTTGATTCCTGAGCCCGAGGAACAAGGCGCTCTAATACGGCATACCAAACATAACTAATTGACATGCGTCAATGAGGCCAATCCGGATTCTTCCCCGGACGAAGAATCTGAAATTAGAACAGTCTCAGTATCAGAATCCTCCATAACTGAATCTGAAATTTGAACAGTCTCAGCATCAGTCCTCCATAACTGGATAGAGAATATGCAAATATGGACTATAAGACAAAACAAAATGGCACTTGACACCCACAATGGCTGGGGCACTCACCACCTCCTATGAACCAGACCCCTGCGAACTAGAATTTCTCTGTCACACGGTCAGGAATGCGGAAATGAAAGATGGAACGTAATCACGCCAGCACAGTTAACACTACACATAAGCAGATTGAA